>NW_024748502.1:11018294-11096064 GCF_018991925.1 Homarus americanus | reverse complement strand
CAACAAAATTGAACATTCCCCCTTTCTTCACGTTTGATAAAGCACCTTCTTAGCAAGATCATCTTGAGACGCTGGAATAGTGTCCAGCTGCGACGATAGCCTTGCGAAGAGTCTTGCGACGAAGTAGCTGAAGTTTTACAATTTGTGAAACCATTGTAGAAATGTTAGGCTTCCTGCTTAGATCATCAAGGACACTCATAGCTGTCTGGAGCTGAGCATCTATAGACTCCACCTGGCGTGGAAGCTTGTGCAGTCCGTGCAGCTCATACTTTTTGTTCACCACGTCTTCAACAATGAGAACGCGTCCTAGGGGTGCGGCAAAAGCACCTGGCTTGAGGACTTCCGTGGACATATCTGTCTATACGGAGGTGCCACAAAGGAGTAGGAGCATTAATACGATGATCCAAGCCATTCTGTAGTTTTAAACAATAATCATTAGTTACACTTGGTGTGTGTACTGTTTGAAAAGATGTGTCTTTGACATCATTACCATTCTTGGGTAATAAATCTGGATGGCCCTTTTTAAGTCTGTCCACATATACTACATTTGCAGTTTGTGCATTTGGCTACAAAATTTTTAATTTGTTGCCCGCTTCTTTGGCGATAATGCGGAATGGACCTTCAAATTTTAGCGAAAGTTTAGACTTTCGTTCAGGTTCTCGCACCATAACAGCCTCGCCTATTTCTAGCATGACAGGCTTAGTTTGTTTATGTCACTTATACTCTAAATCATTTCAGCACATGACGCTGCTAAATGTTTACATACTTGACCATGAATATCTGTGAATACGTTGATCTGTTTTGTCGCGAAATCGTCCACATTATAGACTGGGCATGGCCTGTCTGTAAGTACGTCATAAAGCAGACGTTTGTCTATGCCATAAACAATATAGTAGGAAAATTTGTCTGTAGAGCTATTGATCGACCCATTAATAGAGGAGGCAACTTGCGGTAACCAATCCTCCCATGCATAGTGCATTTGACACACTATTGGACAAAGAATCTCTAGGATTTTACCACTGGTTCTCTCAACAAGTCCATTAGCCTGTGGATGATAGGCTGTAATAAAACTTTGTTGTATTCTATATTGTATACAAATTTGTGCTACTAGCTGATTCTTGAACTGTAATCCATTGTCGGAGAGAATAACCTTGGGCGAAGTAAAAGGATATATAAGATTCATCACTAAGGCATAAGCCACTGATTCGGCTGTTTTATCCTTCAACTGGACTAAGACCACAAATCTAGAAATATGATCCACACACACTAGCACGTACGAGGATCCCTGATGACTCCTCGGAAGTTGTAGCAAGTCTATCGCGACTGTGTCAAACGGACGTTCTGGTGTTGGATATTTCAGAATTGGAGCCGGTGACCTTGTAGTACCCTCATGCAGAGCACATGAAAAAACACTTAGCATTGTGCAATTCTGTCTTTTTTTCATAGTATTCCAAAAATATTTCTTTCTGATTTCCGCAAGGCATTTGTCACGTCCGTGATGACCTGCTTGAGGAACATCGAGGAACAATGCTATGATCGTTTCACACAACGTATCAGGTACGACGATTTGTGTAACAATACCCTCAGTTATCTTTTGGAGCGATGGAGTATGTATGTTGTAATTCAAAGTGACTGGGCGGAAGAGTTAACTTTGGAAGATTGACTTCCTTCCCCGGCTCTAGAGCAAAAATGACTGCAGACCATAATGTATCGCGTACTTGTTCATCCTCTAATTGCGAAAGAGTGAAGGTAGATACAGGAATCACTGGTACTATGTTTCTGGACAAAGCGTCGGCGACCACATTCACTCTTCCCGATAAATACTTGCACTCAGGGTCGAATTCTTGAATGATTAGATACCAGCGTGCTAATCTGCCTGAAAGGTTTTGTCAGGGAACAGCTCTTTTACTGCCGTATGATCTGTAAAAACGGTTATTTTATAACCAAAAATTATATCTTTAAACTTCTTCAGTGCCCAAACAACAGCTAACGTTTCTAAATTCGTTACTGAATAACGTGTTTCGGCATCATTAAGTTTACGTCTTCCGAAAGCAATTACACTAAATTTTCCTCGTGTGTCCAGTTGCATAAGTACAGCGCCGATTCCTTGTTCAGAGGCGTCGGTAAAGAGAAAATTCTTGAAAATAGTTAGGAAATGCTAAAACAAGGGCATTGGTAAGTGTTGTCTTCAATGCAATAATACTATCTTCTTGTTCAGCATTCCATACAAAAATTGCTTCCTTCCTAAGTAACTTAGTCAAGGGTGAAGCTAATGTCACATAGCCTCTAATAAAAAAGCGATAATATCCAGATAAACGAGGAAAACTACGCACCTTATCAACAGCTATAGAATGTGGGAACTGGGCAACAGCCTTAACTTTATCATCAACTGTATGAATGCCGTAACCATCAACTACATGACCAAGGAAATCGATTCTGAATTTTAAAAACTCACATTTAGAAAGTTTGACTTAAAGTCTTGCTGTACAACTTCATGGAGTTTGGCAATATGAGTATCTACATCCTTCCTGACTACTATGAGATCATCTAAGTAAGCACATACTGTATTGTGGTACCTAACAACCCGGCAAACAAGGGGTTGATCATCCTTTGAAAAGTCAATGGGGCATTTCTGAGACCGAAAGGCAGCCACAGAAAATCAAAAAGGCCCAAGGGAATACTAAAAGCAGTAACCTCTCGAGATTTTTCATCAAAAGGTATTTGTCAATATCCGCTAAGCAAATCTAAATTACTAAAAACAGCGTTATCCTTGCCTAAGGATTGTAAAATATCACTCAAGACAGGCATAGGGTACCTATCTGGGACAGTATTTTCATTGACGCGTCTAAAATAAATAACTGGGCGCCAACCGCCATACTTCTTTGGGACTAAAAACAAAGGGCTTTTGAAAGGAGATTTAGAATGTGTGATAACCTTCTCATCTAAAATATCCTGAATCATGTCCTATGTGGTAGTCGGTAATCTGATGTGTAAATTGGACTCGTGCCCTCTTTTAAGGATATGTGATGCGAGGTTAGATTTGTGTGACCTAGCTGTTCCCCTGGTAAAGCTACAATGTTTCTGTAATCTGCAAGCAACTCTAAGAGTCTAGTCTTGCCTTGAGGGTGATCAATCACCTTAACATGTGGTTATATTTGATATATTCTCTCCTGTCTGGTTTGTTTAAGTGGAGATGAAACACTACCAATTAAGAATTGCATAAGCTGCTGTACAACATGGTTATGAGAAACTAGAAAATCACACAAATAACATCCCTCCTTTAATATTCTCAGAGGCCTGTTCTGTTGAGAAATAGAACGTCTGGTAAACCATCAGGTCGAATCGTGCTCACTGTAGATTCACACGATAAGCCTTTAACCTTACATGTTTCCGGAAGACATACTACATCAGTCCCCGTGTACACATCAGATAAAACAACAGTGGCTGTGGTGATTTCCTCATTCTCATAGTAGAGAGTACCCGTTAATACTGCAGGTACAATCTTCCAACTTTGGTGCTATAATCACGCTGAGAAAGTGAGTCTGTGAGGTCTTGAGCTCGCTTTGACTCGTTATCCGCCTTCCTCCTAATGGGCTTGGTGGATGACACTTTCAACCTTGAGGAGAGCAATGGTACAGAATTGTACATAGCACTGTAGGAAACACCATTAATTGTGAAAGAATATTTACTTGGCTGAACATCTATCAAGTTAGTTCTAAGAGCTGGAAGACCTATTAACCTGTCAGCTGGTAAATTGAATTCTTGGACTACATAAAAATCTGCATTAAAGGAAATACCACTTCTACAAAAGCATAGCGGTAATGTTACCATCCTTGCAATATCCAGCTGCGTACCGGAAACTCCTTCGAGATCGGTGTCAGAAGGTCGAAATAAAAAATCTCGGTGAAGGAATCTACATTGTAACTCTTTGTAACTATAAACTTCTTATTAACAGTGTAACAAAGGAATAGGGAGAACTAATAAAATATATTCTCTACCTTTACCAACTATGTAACTGTTACTTGTAACTGTTGCTTCTTGTATCTAATATACTATAGGAATAGCCGTGTGTCTGCGTGTCTGTGTGTCTGTTCTGGGCAGCAGAAACGGCACAAAGGTTTTTCATCAAACTTGGTGGAAAAATCGCAAAAAATTCGTAGAGTGGAACAAACCTGGTCCCATGCCGACGGTTTTTTAGGAAGGCATTAATTAACCATTTTGTCGCTGTAAGCTGTCAGCCAGACGGCGGTTGCGCGCTAGCCAAGCACAAGCGTTCAAACTTTTACCTGGCACGAAGGGCCCGCGATCACTTGTAACAACTACTTGTGAAGCTGTCATATATGTACAGTAACAACCTTGCTGGTTGATTACACTCATAACAGGCACTGGTGAAGCATGTTACCTTATATTCTAGACTAACTAAAATATAGATAAAAGTTTATTGGGTCTTCAGTAACGAAATCCAATAGTTTGCTTCTGTGTATTTATTGTTTCTATGTACCCTTTCAAACAGGATTATCACCATAACTTAACCACTGTAGCTATGAGTGTTAAATGAGGACGAAGGCTAACTTAAATAGCTCTGCTAAGTACGTTCTGTCGATGTAGAGACCCTCGAGGGAGAACAGCAATATATCCGACTTCCTCCCTCGAAGGAAGATGGAGCACCTCAAAGATGGCTCTAAATAATGTCTTCCCTTTGTCAGGGTTATCAAACTACTGCCCGCAATAGGTGACCAGAGAGCCGGTTACTTAATCCTTAGTTCAGCACCGAGTGACGCGACTTCCCATGGGCACACCTTATCACATGCCCTGAACATGAGCCTAATAGCTTGTGGAAAGTTACAGGGAGTGATAGAGTATATAACATCATTGTACTGCCCCACATTTATATAAAATTTAAGGGGCTAATACATCGCTCGGTCACACCTTCCAAGCTCAGCAAAGAAATAAACTAATCTCGCAGAAAAACCCTATACATATACCTAACCATGTTACATGCATATGTGTGTAAACACTAAACTGGGGAAACCGACACCTGCGGTTAAACAGCTACTCAATCCCTAGTCTGAAATGCCTTATGGGAAAGTATATTATGTATGTAAAGGTCTGGACTTTGGGATATAAATCCCTTGCCAGAGGCTTCGTGTTCTTCACTGGAGGAGTTGGAGACTTGGGGTAGGCATTGCGAACGGACGCCCAGTTGTCAGCAAGTTGCACAGCTTCTCCTAGCATCGCTGGCCTGTGTTCCTTGATGAATATTCTCAGGTCTGGCTGTAGAGAAGACAGAAACTCATCCAATTTCATAAAGTTAGTGAGAGACACAAAGGTTTCCTCAACCTCTGACACCTCTAGCCATTGTTGAAACCAAAGATCGAGGTGGATTAAAAATTGCTGGTATGTTTCCCTGCCCTAATCTTTGCTCTGCGGAAATCAACACGATAACCATCAAAAGTCTTGTTAAACCCTCGCAAGAGAGCTTGCTTCAACAAAGAGTAATCTCTAGTGTTGTCGGCAGACAGGGACGTATAAATCTGTACCGGTTTACCACTCAATAGGCTTCCCAATCTTACAGCATAGCTATCTTTGTCCACACCAAGCAGCTCAGCTACCCATTCAAACCGAACAAAGTAGGAGGCGATGTCTTCTCCTTCACGATAAACAGGCAAACTAGGTTTTACAACATTATCTTGTATAGGGCCACAGGATTCTGTCTACTTTGAGCATTATTCCTTGCTAGTTCTATGTCCTTTTCTGCCTGCAACTTAGCTAATTCGAACTCTCTTTCTCTGTTGCGTTCCTCTCTCTCTCTCTCTCTGTTGCATTCCTCTATCTCTTTGTTGCGCTCCTCTCTCTCTGCAGTTTGTTGGGTGATCACATACCAACCAACCTCAGCACCTGTCAGACCCAGGGCCACCGCTTGACCTTTCAACTCCTCAAAATTAGACATAATGATACAAAAAGTCAAGAGACAAAGTGGCAAATTAAAGAACTTACCCCGCAACTAGCCAAAATTAACTACTAAGTGGTTTAAACAAACATTAAATGACTCGATCCAGCTGGAGGAAACCTTGTTTCGCACCCAGTCCCGTTAAATCACCTCAGGGAAAAGAGCCGCACCAGGTGAATCAACAACAAATGCTATGTCAGCAACCACAGTGCACCCCGACCAACACCAGTTAACTTCCCTAGCACGAAGGAAAGCAACAACATTACCACAACAGAAGGAAGGGATAAGCACTAAACAACACTTACCTCCGGGCCTCAGACAGCAAGCGGCGCGCACACGGCGACTTACAACAATCACCGGTAACGAATGGTAACTCTCAGTAACCAAGGTTAGAGACTATCCTGGCAAGGTCACCACTTGTAAAGGCCTGGACTTTGGGATATAAATCCCTTGCAAGCCTAATCACGATCTTATAAAGGGAAAGTCAAGAACCATGGGTTTCCAAAGGATAACAAACAACCGTTAGAGATTGACATCTCTTTACTACGAAAATAATCGCAATAATTGTCACCACTCACACAAACATTAAATAAACAATTATGGAAGTCAAACAATTCAGGGAGTCAAACGATTAAGGGAGTCAAACAATTATGGGAGTCAAACAAAGTACAGATATTTCTTACGGCTGCAGATGAATACTCCTAACCAGCCAGGTGGAATGTTCTGTTATCGCTGTGGTACACTCTCAGGGGGAATGTCCAGGGCAGCTTCCTCACTTGGCGCCGGCACGGACGGTGGACAGGGCGTGGAGGAAGTGGCGATGACGTGGCAGCCGCTGTAGTAGCTGGAGTAGGTGTCCTGAGTTGACAGCCGATTAGTGAAGGACTGGGGAATCAGCCCACGAGCCCCAGGAACCTCAGATGAGTACACAACCAGAGTTGGAATCGAACAGCTGGGCGCGAGTACAGCTGTGGTGACGGCTGGGTAGTGTCTGGTGTGCAACAAGGCAGCAGCGACCTTCTCACCTCAGTCTACACCCCCTAGTGGGGCCGCGAACATGCAAACGAGCGGCGGATAACCATCCTGCTCGTTACCGCCCTTACAATGTACAGTCAAAAACCATAATCTCTGACCCACTAGGTTGAGCGGGAGGTGAGGCTAGGGTAGTGTTTCTGATCAGAGGCTCACTGCAATGGCCCAGTGGCCAAACATAGGTTGAACAGGTGAGGCAATAGTTCAACAAAAGTATGCAGGAGAGTTCCAGCTGGGCACCGTGGACAGAGCCAGGGTAGCCAGTAAGTCTCCATAAAATGATAAACCAAAGTTACACAAACTGAAACAACAATAATTTATATTGCAACAAGTAATATTGACAACTAATATGTCCTTTAAAACTGATGTTAGGAGTAATATCACAATCAGTGTGGTGATTAATGCGATGGTGTTTGTGATGATGGTGCTTCTCTGTGTGGTGAGTGTGATGATGGAGCTTCTCTGTGTGGTGAGTGTGATGATGGAGCTTCTCTGTGTGGTGAGTGTGATGATGGTGCTTCTCTGTGTGGTGAGTGTGATGATGGTGCTTCTCTGTGTGGTGAGTGTGATGATGGAGCTTCTCTGTGTGGTGAGTGTGATGATGGTGCTTCTCTGGTGGTGAGTGTGATGATGGAGCTTCTCTGTGGTATGAGTGTGATGATGGTGCTTCTCTGTGTGGTGAGTGTGATGATGGTGCTTCTCTGTGTGGTGAGTGTGATGATGGGCTTCTCTGTTGTGGTGGAGATGTGATGATGGTGTGCTTCTCTGTGCTTGAAGTGTGATGATGGTGCTTCTCTGTGTGGTAGTGTGATGATGGTGCTTCTCTGTGGTGTTTGTGATGATGGTGCTTCTCTGCGTGGTGAGTGTGATGATGGTGCTTCTCTGTGTGGTGAGTGTGATGATGGTGCTTCTCTGTATGGAGAGTGTGATGATGGTGCTTCTCTGTGTGACGAGTGTGATGATGGTGTTTCTGCGTGGTGAGTGTGATGATGGTGCTTCTCTGTGTGGCGAGTGTGATGATGGTGCTTCTCTGTGTGGTGAGTGTGATGATGGTGCTTCTCTGTGTGGTGAGTGTGATGATGGTGCTTCTCTGTGTGGTGACTGTGATGATGGTGTTTCTCTGTGTGGTGAGTGTGATGATGGTGCTTCTCTGTGTGGTGAGTGTGATGATGGTGCTTCTCTGTGTGGTTAGTGTGATGATGGTGCTTCTCTGTGTGGTTAGTGTGATGATGGTGCTTCTCTGTGTGGTTAGTGTGATGATGGTGCTTCTCTGTGTGGTGAGTGTGATGATGGTGCTTCTCTGTGTGGTGAGTGTGATGATGGTGCTTCCTGTGTGAGTGTGAAGATGGTGCTCACTGTGGTGGAGTGTGTGGTGCTTCACTGTGTGGTGGGGTGTGATGATGGTGCTTCACTGTGTGGTGTGAGTGTGATGATGGTGCTTCTGTATGTGGTGAGTGTGATGATGGTGCTTCACTGTGTGGTGAGTGTGATGATGGTGCTTCTGTATGTGGTGAGTGTGATGATGGTGCTTCTGTGAGAGTGTGAGTGATGGTGCTTCTGTATGTGGTGGTGTGGTGATGGTGCTTCTGTATGTGGTGAGTGTGATGATGGGTGTATGTGGTGAGTGTGATGATGGTGCTTCTGTATGTGGTGAGTGTGATGATGGTGCTTCTGTATGTGATGGGTGTGATGATGGTGCTTCTGTGGTGAGTGTGATGATGGTGCTTCTGTATGTGGCAGGTGTGATGATGGTGCTTCTGTATGTGGTGAGTGTGATGATGGTGCTTCTGTATGGTGAAGGTGTATTGATGGTGCTTCTGTATGTGGTGAGTGTGATGATGGTGCTTCTGTGGTGAGTGTGATGATGGTGCTTCTGTATGGTGAGTGTGATGATGGTGCTTCTGTGGCGAGTGTGATGATGGTGCTTCTGTGGCAGGTGTGATGATGGTGCTTCTGTATGTGGTGAATGTGATGATGGTGCTTCTGTATGTGGTGAGTGTGATGATGGTGCTTCTGTATGTGGCGAGTGTGATGATGGTGCTTCTGTATGTGGTGAGTGTGATGATGGTGCTTCTGTATGTGGTGAGTGTGATGATGGTGCTTCTGTATGTGGTGAGTGTGATGATGGTGCTTCTGTATGTGGTGAGTGTGATGATGGTGCTTCTGTATGTGGTGAGTGTGATGATGGTGCTTCTGTATGTGGTGAGTGTGATGATGGTGCTTCTGTATGTGGCAGGTGTGATGATGGTGCTTCTGTATGTGGTGAGTGTGATGATGGTGCTTCTGTATGTGGTGAGAACTGTGGTGCTTCTGTATGTGGTGAGTGATGGTGCTTCTGTATGGTGAGTGTGATGGTGCTTCTGTATGTGGTGAGTGTGATGATGGTGCTTCTGTATGTGGTGAGTGTGATGATGGTGCTTCTGTATGTGGTGAGTGTGATGATGGTGCTTCTGTATGTGGTGAGTGTGATGATGGTGCTTCTGTATGTGGTGAGTGTGATGATGGTGCTTCTGTATGTGGTGAGTGTGATGATGGTGCTGCTGTATGTGGTGAGTGTGATGATGGTGCTTCTGTATGTGGTGAGTGTGATGATGGTGCTTCTGTATGTGGTGAGTGTGATGATGGTGCTTCTGTATGTGGTGAGTGTGATGATGGTGCTTCTGTATGTGGTGAGTGTTAATTGAATTATGTATGTATTGAGTGTGATGGTGCTTCTGTATGTGGTGAGTGTGATGATGGTGCTTCTGTATGGTGAGTGTGATGATGGTGCTTCTGTATGTGGTGGTGTGATGGTGCTTCTGTATGTGGTGATGATGATGGTGCTTCTGTATGGTGAGTGTGATGATGGTGCTTCTGTATGTGGTGAGTGTGATGATGGTGCTTCTGTATGTGGTGAGTGTGATGATGGTGCTTCTGTATGTGGTGAGTGTGATGATGGTGCTTCTGTATGTGGTGAGTGTGATGATGGTGCTTCTGTATGTGGTGAGTGTGATGATGGTGCTTCTGTATGTGGTGAGTGTGATGATGGTGCTTCTGTATGTGGTGAGTGTGATGATGGTGCTTCTGTATGTGGTGAGTGTGATGATGGTGCTTCTGTATGTGGCAGTGTGATGATGCTTCTGTGGTGAGTGTGATGATGAATTGCTTCTGTATGTGGTGGGTGTGATGATGGTGCTTCTGTATGTGGTGAGTGTGATGATGGTGCTTCTGTATGTGGTGAGTGTGATGATGGTGCTTCTGTATGTGGTGAGTGATGGTGCTTCTGTATGTGGTGAGTGTGATGATGGTGCTTCTGTATGTGGTGAGAGGTGATGATGGTGTATGTGTGAGTGTGATGATGGTGCTTCTGTATGTGGTGGTGTGATGATGGTGAGTGTGATGATGGTGTGTATGTGGTGAGTGTGATGATGGTGCTTCTGTATGTGGTGAGTGTGATGATGGTGCTTCTGTATGTGGTGGAGTGTGATGATGGTGCGTCTCTGTGTGGTGAGTGTGATGATGGTGTTTCTCTGTGTGGTGAGTGTGATGATGGTGCTTCACTGTGTGGTGAGTGTGATGATGGTGCTTCACTGTGTGGTGAGTGATGATGGTGCTTCTGTATGTAGGGAGTGTGATGATGGTGCTTCACTGTGCGGTGAGTGATGATGGTGCTTCTCTGTGTGGTGAGTGATGATGGTGCTTCTCTGTGTGGTGAGTGTGATGATGGTGCTTCTCTGTGTGGTGAGTGTGATGATGGTGCTTCTGTATGTACGGAGTGTGATGATGGTGCTTCTCTGTGTGGTGAGTGTGATGATGGTGCCTGTGTGGTGAGTGTGGATGATGGTGCTTCTCTGTGTGGGTGAGTGTGATGATGGTGCTCTGTGTGGTGAGTGCGTGATGATGGTGCTTCTCTGTGTGGGTGAGTGTGATGTGATGGTGCTTTCCGTGCGGGTGAGTGTGATGATGGTGCTTCTCTGTGTGGTGAGTGTGATGATGGTGCTTCTCTGTGTGGTGAGTGTGATGATGGTGCTTCTCTGTGTGGTGAGTGTGATGATGGTGCTTCTGTGTGGTGAGTGTGATGATGTGCTTCTGTGTGGTGTGATGATGGTGCTTCTCTGTGTGGTGAGTGTGATGATGGTGCTTCTCTGTGTGGCGAGTGTGATGATGGTGCTTCACTGTGTGGTGAGTGTGATGATGGTGCTTCTGTATGTGGTGAATGTGATGATGGTGCTTCTCTGTGTGGTGAGTGTGATGATGGTGCTTCTCTGTGTGGTGAGTGTGATGATGGTGCTTCACTGTGTGGTGAGTGTGATGATGGTGCTTCTCTGTGTGGTGAGTGTGATGATGGTGCTTCTCTGTGTGGTGAGTGTGATGATGGTGCTTCTCTGTGTGGTGAGTGTGATGATGGTGCTTCACTGTGTGGTGAGTGTGATGATGGTGCTTCTCTTTGATATATCTCATGTCTTATGGAGCCTATGTATCAAGTAGGCTTTTGTGTATAGACATTATTAACAACTAATTACACGAATTTATTAACTTTATTAGACAATAATTTTAAAACAGTATAAAAAATGTTCATGTGTTTCTGTGTGAGTCACTTCATGAAACTCTCTATTTATTTCCTTGCTGGCCATAGAATAATGATGAACCTCTGCTGTGTATCACATCATTACCTTGTCCCCTTGGCAAGTTATATTCATGTGTTGTCAAAAAATTTAAACACGTCATGACAAGATATTTCTACCACACACCACTTTCTCTCCTATTCCCTTCCCCCTGTTCTTGTTTCTCAGCCACCCGTGTGTGTGTGTGTGTGTGTCCGCCAAATAGGGATAATGGGATAATCTTTTTTCATTGTTATGACAATGTAAATTAATTTGCATATGAAAAAAAAATGCTGGCTCATAATAAGACGTCGTTTACAATCAAAATATATTCAAATTATATATACCTAAAGCAGGTTACGTTATATTTCGTTACATTTCGTTACATATCATTACGTTACGGACGTTACGTTATGTTACTTTTTGTATGAAGCTATTCATTTACTGTATATGTATTATTACAAGTGAAAAATCATAAATATTTTATTGGATTGTCGGCCATTAACTTGGTAAAACTTTTGTATTGACCAATACATGATGCCTTAATGAGCCTTAAGACATTGGTTCTGATTATAGAACATTCCGTTCTTACTGTAAGGCTTCTTTAATTCTCTGACGCTGTTGTACGTAACCGACTTGGATGTTCCCACGAGTGTAGAGGTGAACCAATAACTTCCAGGCTGCTGGTACGCCGAACAACATTGATGGTCATTAAAATTTTGATTACATAGGCCGAAAGAGATAATTACGAAATACTACTAGCGTGTATTGGCAAGGGCAGCCCAGAACCTTCAGGAACTCCGCCGAGTGGGTCCCATAGGCCACCCTTCTTGGCCAATCTCCTTAGGTGCGGAGGCAGCTGAGGGTCTTCAGGACTCCGCCGAGAAGGCCAGAACTGCCGCCTTCACGCCCCCAAGGAGTGATGCTAGCGAAGGTCCCGCTTGACCCCCGTGTAAGGTTGAGACTTTTTCTCTATTTCTCTCTAAGACTGAGAGAGGCAACACTGGCTAGTGACGCTAAGAGTATCTACTGTCATATCTTGATATATTTATTACTTATTCTAACGTAGCGTCCACAACAGACCAAGACTTTGGTGTTTGTTTCTGCGAGTGAAGGAGATATGGTGAGTCAACCTGAGACGCTAGCCAGCTGGTGCACGAGTTTGGACTTACGACCACAAGTAACCACAACTTATATGAAGTATACAGGTGTACAGTCCTCAGTAACTTTTGCCAGATTCTTCACTTTGTGGTATAAACAATACAGTATTAACATTATTTACCACTGCTTAGAGGTGTGATGTTTAATGTTTCATAGTTTAATATTTATAGACAGGCAGCCTAATGAGGTGATGACCTTCATGGCCAGCAGGAGTTGTACTGACAGCCCAACGATGTGTTCAGTGTATCAGAGAACTGTGTATGTTAACACAAAGCATAAGACTTGGTCTGCTGCTGTACTATGACATGATTATGTAGTGTGGGACATAACATATAATAGATTTACTTCAAGTTTGTGGCAGCAGTAAAAGTAACATTATGTTCAAAGTAAAGGCGTGCGTGTGTTGACACTGTGAGCAGCCGTCCAGTAAGGACCCCAGGTCTCACCTACCGCTCGGCCTGAGTGGGCCAGTAATTATGGTTTCTGACTGTACAATGGCAAAATTGGAAGATTCTAACATACAAAACAAAAATATTGATGCCAATATCAACACAACAGTGGAAATCGTTAACTTGGGTATAGCAATTCCCGTAATAACATGGCAGAAATAATCCTCGCCTATATCGTGTTTAAGAAAGCACCTTCTTAGCAATGTACAACTTTTGCTACTATAATCACACTGGGTAAGTGAGTCTGTGGGGTCATGAGCCCTCTTTGACTCAGGATCCATCTTCCTCGTAGTAGGAACGGTGGACAACACATTCACCCTTGCGGAGAGCAATGGTACTGACTTGTGAAGGGTTCTACAACGAAATAGCTTTAGATTCACAAAACAATAAAAATCACTACCAAAATAAAATAGCCAAAAATAAATTTCGCCTACTTCGTGTTTAAGAATGCTCCTTCTTAGCAATGTACAACTTTTGCTACTAAAATCACGCTGGGTGAATGAGTGTGGTGCTTGAAACACGCTTCAACAAAACATTCACCTTTACGGAGAGCAATTGTTTTTTGGCCCACCCTTGACTCTGACCACCTCTGACTCCCAGCCCAACCTTGACTCCTCGGCCACCTCTGACTCCTGGCTCACCCATGGCCCACTGCTGAAAACTGACCAATTTTTTCTTAACCTGAAAGCGACCATTTATTCTTGGATAATGAATGAACCCTGATTTACTATAAACTATTGATTTAAATTACAATCTTCATTGCTAGAAATACTTAAGGTTTCGGTCTCTCCTAGTACTGCCTGCACTTATTCTAATGTTTTGTATCATCTGCATACACCATGATGTCGTTTTTTCATCATATCTTCTCCCTGCTTTGTAGTGTTCTTATTACAATCATATAGGAAATATATAACAAGCATGATAATACCCTTGCTTGGTTCACTCCGGCTGCGTCTTCAAATTAGTTTTCATTTTTATAACTACAATTCTAAGATTACATAAACTAATGTTATATCAGCACATTGTAAATTAATTTGCCTCTGATGCCATATTTTGCTTCAAGACAACTCCATAATAGTAATGTTGGCACCAAGACAAATAATTTTCTTTGATCTGTGGAAGATATGTAAACAAATTTATTGAATTCCCAAGACTCTTCTATAACCTTTCTCAAAACAAATATTAAAACTTTAATACTTCTGTACTTCCTATACCCGAGCTGCTCCTCCCCTAATCGAGCTACGTCCAGTCCTCTGTCTTGCTACTTTCGCCAAAATTCTTAAAAAAAAGCTTTATTATTTGACATAATAAGTGTTATTTTGAGGTAATTTACAGTTAACTGTGTATATTTTTACTCTGTGCATAGGAACTATAATTGTTTTACTATTTTCTTGTCTGAGAAAATAAATATTAAATATTATGGATTTTTTATTGAATTTTTCAGTATAGTTATGTTGTTCGTACTTAAAAAATCCATTTATTAATTTGAAATTGTTTCTCACACGAAAATCAATAACTTTCCTTCCTTATTTTTGTGTCTTCCACAAAAGGGCTCGATATAGTTTCTACAGTATTATATTTCTTTTCCTGCCTACTTAACTCTAGCAGTTAAAAAATTAATTAATAGGAGGATTGAATTTTCACTGGTATATGACCTTTTGACCCCCGGTTCGCTCTTGACCCCCGACCCACTGTCGACCCCTAGCCCACAACTGACCTATGATCACTGTTGATCCATGAGTGACCGTTGAAACATGACCCGTTAATAACTTATGACGCACTGAAGACACCGCTTTGGATATTTTATTTGACTTAGGCCAGGCGATTTGATTCGTGTCGGAGGCGACTGCGTACACAAGGGGTTAAGGTCCCGTGGATTTTTATTTTATTTTTTTACTAGGAATATCCCACTCGGCCACAGGTCATCGACATACAATAGGGCTTAGGGGGAGAAAAAATAAGAGTAAAAAGACATTAAAAATAGAAGAGAAAAAGACTACATTAATTTACACCATGAAGATGACGGAAAACCAGCTTTTTTGAAGTGAGACAGATTGTATAAGTGTAGAAACACAGAAGAAGGCAGAGCATTCCACAGTTTGGCCGTGTGAGGAAAGAAGGAGGTACTGTAACGGGTTATTGTAGTGTGACCGACATCCACACAGAAACGGTGGGCAACGCGGGCAAGACGTGGTACACAGGATGCCAAATCCACCGAACATTGCCAGTTAATAGTATCTATAAAAGAGAAAGAGTGAAGCAATATTGTGGTGAAGAGAGAGGAAAGAAATATTATCAACTAAAGGAGGAGACTTAATAAGACGTAATGCCTATGATTCCACCCGACCTAACAGTTGGACAGTAGAAGAGCCATCCCAGATATGAGAGCAGTACTCCAAGTTAGGACGAATGAATCCCTTATAAACTTGAAGTAGCTACGGCATCTGTACAGCATTCCCAGCTTTCGAGAGGAAGCTTTAGTAATGTTATGGATGTGTGGCACATGAAAATACTAACATAGGTCATTGGCACAGATGTTTCAGACAAACTGTCAGGAGAATGTCACTTAAGAGGTTGAGTTTACCTATTTTCTGTCCCTTAAAAGCCTAGTTTCACTAAGGGAGAAACAGATTTTAAGATTTTGAGGATATTCTGAGTTGTCTAGACTGATCTTAGAGAAGTCACCAATTAACTCCTACTAGAATAAGATAGTAATTACACAAAATCCATTCAATATTGTGATACCGATGACCATCCGACATTTCAGGTCACCGTCGGGTATTTCGAAAGTGTACCGAGTCGACTTTGTTGTTTGGTTTAACTTCTTTTATATGGTCATAAACGTTGAAGCTTTTGATCAATCTTCTCTATGTGTACAATTTTCATGCGAATAAATATATACGTTGTCAATTAAACCCCAAGACACACATTTTTCTCCCCTCGCCCAAAGCTGGAATAAGGGTTTTGTAGGCCCTGGGTGTAACGGGCCGTTTCTTTCTCTTTGTAATTTACCCTCCAGATATTCTTTTTCTGTTATTATTCTTCAATTCTTTATTTATAAATATATTCTATAGTCTTGCATATATTCTTATATAAGTAATTCTTTCCTTAGTTATGTATGTTCTTAAGATTAAACTTTCATGGTGTAGTTATTTAATAATTTCTAGGCTGTGTCTTTAGTTCCACAATTTACATACATGTCTTATCTGTCTTTTTTTATACTTTTCAAGCCTTTCACTTCTTTTCATATACTGTATATTATATTTTCTAAATTAATATGTCCTTACCTTTTTGAAGTATTTATTCTGTTTTACTTATATTCTCATACATGGGTTAGTCTGGGGAACCATGTTATTCTTAGTATAACACTTATTATACTTACAAGGGTAACTGCCACCACCCAGCTTTTTAGTATATAACATAACTCATGGAAAGTTTTTGGGTAGTGTGGTAGATGTATAGGTATGTGAGTAAGTATTATTTTCTGGGAACCAATGTTTAGAAGGAGTTGAGTGGTGATACTCGTAGATTACTAATTCAATAATTATTAACACAGTGAGTGGATAAGATGCATCTCAAACTCACTCAGACAAAACAGAACCA
Source organism: Homarus americanus (assembly GCF_018991925.1). Lineage (NCBI taxonomy): Eukaryota > Metazoa > Arthropoda > Malacostraca > Decapoda > Nephropidae > Homarus > Homarus americanus. Next base: position 11,079,286 of record NW_024748502.1, on the reverse strand, counting down.
CAATTACTTAAGTCATCAAACACTTCAAGAACTTATTTCCTCCTTAAACACCTCCAAGAATTTATTACTTCATTAGACAATTGTGGTATTATTACTCTGACAAATGAGATTCAGTACTTATTATACACAAGATATCACTGGACCCTCAGGTATTACTTTTTCAAGTAACCAATTACCTCTTCAATTCTTGGTTATAACATTATACTCTCATGTTATTGTTACATGTTCATTACCGATAAATACATAACACACTGGACAACTCCACAATTATAGCAACATACAATACCTCCGGTTAGTTCGCAAGGGACAACATGGAACCTTGAACTCTCCTTCAGAGGTTCAATACTTAACCTGGGATACTATATTTCTGCTAGTTATCCCTCCAAACATGGGCCAATACTGCGCCATGCAAATAGATGGACTACAATCACCCGGTGGAGTCAGAGGGGCACATTTGTTTACAGAGACCGCCAAGCTGAAGGCTCGCTCGCTAGGTGCACCCAGGGAGGTTGACTCGTGACAAACTGGCAGAGTTGTTGATGGCGCCTCCCGGGGAAATCGCGTCCTGGGATTCTAATCGCGCCACCTTAAAGACATCCTTCGAGAACCATCTTGCCCATAGGCAGCTACCAAACCTCAGGAGTATTGCTAACACACAATCAGCATCCTGGAGACGTGGAGGAGAAATCACAGAGGGAGTGAATATTTAACTTCACTAAACAAACATACGTCTGGCAACGGTCCAGATGATATCTAAATCTCTACATTACTCGACTTAATTGGCACAGAAGTTACTATGTTAAAACATGAACACTGATATTCACAAAATTGACTAAGTTAAACTGAATTAATATGGCGGCGTGGAACACACGTTAAAATACCTGGAGACGTGGAGGAGAAATCACAGAGGGAGTGATTTTTCCTCGCGCGCCGGCATATATACGAGCCTGAGGGCATATCCCTAATAGAAAGACTAATTTTACTAACAATAGACCCTCTATTCAAAGTAGTCGTTGGACACCTAGCTGTGACCGTCAGTGTCACAGATCAGGCTAATTTTCTACATCTATATGAAATGGAATTTTTATATGCATTCGCAACTCTATTGGCCTGACCGCAAACCACATCCCAGGTCAAACGGCCATTAAGTCTTGGAGAATTTCGAGTTTGACAGGAACTGTTCAGGAGATTAATGACTTTCTTAAATAGACAACTGACACTAACTAAACTATAAACATCAGATTCTCTGATGTCTGGGCGACAAAATAATATAACTTCAGTGGCGATCAAAAACTCATGGGTATCCTCACGGACGACATAAAATACGCCACTCAAGCTGGCAAACTCGACACTCGCTTACTTGACACGTTTTACTAACAATAAGGACAGTTGAAGCGTTCAACACCACTCACAATGGTGTAGTGGAATTCTCCCCTACAAACTCTGTTTGTCGCTGCCTAGCCGACCCCACCAATTCCCCAGTGTATGCCTCGTGGTCTAGGTCAACCAGCGCCGCCATACACCACGGAGCGGGGGTCAACTGCTAAGCCACGCCTACCCCCGCTATTTAAGACCTGACCTCGTGGTGATCTCCCTCTTTCTACCTACAGCCGCAGCCAGCAACACCTCCTCCTCCGCCGCTGCCTGACGGCCCTTCGCTCCTCCGCCTGCCTGGCGGTCCTCTCTCCCGCTGGCGAGCATGGCGACCCACAAGCTGTCCTTCTCTGAGCGTCCTCACCAACCAGCTCTCTCTACATCACGCTTGTAACCATGCTGCCTTCCCAGCACCAAGCTGCATTGTACATCCAATAACAACATGTATATAGAGAGCACATTGTGAGTTTCCTTTCTCCATTCCATCCTGAGTGTGAACCAAACAACTCATACCCCACAAATGGTGACTCCCGGAGATTTGCACTCACACAGGATGGAGGAGAAACTGATCACGCTCCCAGTCTTCAAGCAACATGGAAGACTGGCTTATCCACCCAGAAGCAGCTCTCATCGGCTCTACAGCTACTGTCTCTACACCGCAGGTCAGACACCCTAGAGCAGCTCTGCTACTCTAAGCAGACAGTCGCTCCTCTTCCGACCCCAGCACACCCGTCCTGCCTCAGACGCCGACCCCGGCCCAGCAGTAACCCCTGCCGCGGCCTCTGTTCCTGAGTGCGGACCCACACACCCCTCTTTTCTCCCTCAGGTACTCCCTGCTAATGTCCTGCACCCTGCTGCTGTCGTGGACCCAGCTGCTGTCACGAGCCCTCATCCGCTTCTGCTGACGCAGCCTCTGCTCCTGACCCAGGCCCACACACACCCCAGCAGGCGCATCTGACGACTCTGTACCTGACGTGAGGGAAGCACAACATTCATCGCCTCCACACACCCTTTTTCTCCCTCTCTTCTCCCACAGATAGTGTGTATCTAGACAGTTGTATCCAGCGACAGGCTCATCCACGCCATCGCCGTTGTCTCACATGTGGCATGCACCGCCCGTTCTGCCTCACATGTGCTAAGCAACTCTGCAGACAACAAGTCTCCTACACCGCCTGGAGAGGTATTATGATGGAATTCTCTCTTCCTGAAACGCTGTTTTGTCGCTGCCTATAGGCCACCAATTCCCAGTGCTGGCCTCGTGGTCTGGGTCAACCAGCGCCCGCCGCCACCACCCAGGTGAAGTCGCTTTCTTCGCCCGCCCGCTATTTAAGACCTGGCCTCGTAGTGATCTCCCTCTTCTACCTACAGCCGCAGCCCTTGCTGCCTCCTCCTCCTTGCTGCCTGACGTATCGCTCCTCCGCCTGCCTGGCTGGTCCTCTCCTCGCTGGCAGGCGCAGCGACCCTGGCTGTCCTTCTCTGAGCGTCTCACCAACCAGCTCTCTCATCACGCCTTAACCACTGCCTTCCCAGCACCAAGCCATTGTGCATCCAATAACATGTATATAGAGAGCACATTGTGAGTTTCTTTCTCCATTCCGTCCTGAGTGTAGACCAAACAACTCATACCCCACAAATAGTGACTCCAGGGGTTGCCTCACACAGGATGGAGAAACTGATCCGCTCCCAGTCTTCAAACGCCATGGAAATTCTTTATCTCCTGAAGCAGCTCTCATCGGCTCTGCAGCTACTGTCTCTCTCTACACATGGTCAGACACCTAAACAGCTCTGCTACTCTAAGCAGACAGTCGCTCCTCTTCCGACACAGCACACCCGTCCTGCCTCAGACGCCGACCCCAGCCCTTGTGCCCCTACCCGCGGCCCTCTGTTCCTGAGTGCGGACCCACACCTCTTTTCTCCCTCAGTGCTCCCTGCTAATGTCCCTACCTGCTGCTGTCGTAGACCCAGCTGCTGTCACGACCCTCATCCTTCTGCTGGCGCAGCCTCTGCTCTGACCCAGGCCACACCCAGCAGGCGCATCTGGCGACTCTGTACCTGACGTGAAACACAACATTCATCACTCCACACACCTTTTCTCCTCCTCTTCTCCCACAGATGGTGTGTATCCTAACGGTGCCCAGCAGCGACAGGCTCATCCACGCCATCGCCGTTGTCTCACATGTGGCGCCTTTGCCCGTTCTGCCTCGCCAGCAGCAACTCTGCAGATATGATCTCCTACACCTGGAAGAGGAAGCCAATATGGCAGGTCTCTACAAACGCTGTTTGTCGCTGCCTAGCCGACCCCACCAATTCCCCAGTGTATGCCTCGTGGTCTAGGTCAACCAGCGCCGCCATACACCACGGAGCGGGGGTCAACTGCTAAGCCACGCCTACCCCCGCTATTTAAGACCTGACCTCGTGGTGATCTCCCTCTTTCTACCTACAGCCACAGCCAGCAACACCTCCTCCTCCGCCGCTGCCTGGCGGCCCTTCGCTCCTCCGCCTGCCTGGCGGTCCTCTCTCCCGCTGGCGAGCATGGCGACCCACAAGCTGTCCTTCTCTGAGCGTCCTCACCAACCAGCTCTCTCTACATCACGCTTGTAACCATGCTGCCTTCCCAGCACCAAGCTGCATTGTACATCCAATACAACATGTATATAGAGAGCACATCGTGAGTTTCCTTTCTCCATTCCATCCTGAGTGTGAACCAAACAACTCATACCCCACAATGGATCTTGAATGTTCCAACTGTAAACAGACATATCTAGGTTGACTCAAAACAAAGGTGTTCTCTCTCACATTCAAATTCATTTTATAGAGAGGTTGGTTTCAGTAAGTCAGAGAAAATGGGATAACAGAGGACTGAGGCGTCTTGAAGTGATGAGAAAACGGACTCCTCAGATGGAGGACTCAAACGAAAGCAGAGTTACACGTTTTGTGGGCTATTGAGCGTAATATGAATCATTTGATTTTGGCGCTAACTGACGTGTATGACCGTGGCCGTTACATGGGCACTCTTTTATCGTGCGTGCTGCCACCTATGGATAACAGAAAACTAATGGGTTAGTTGACACAGGCAGAGATGCTGAGGTGTAAGTTTTCCATAATTTTAGGTTAGTCTGTTGCTGGTCGAAATCAGGAAGCGACGCTTAGCATATGAAAAGTTCGAGGAACGATTTGGTTTCCTCCACGATTCCTCACTATCAAGGGAAACGATTTCAAGCAAAGTAGGCGAGTTGGTGGATGTCTACAAGGATGACATTGAATCTGTGATCACTGAGGAGTTTCTGTTGTTTAAACAAATTTCTCAACACTAAGTCAGTGGCAGAATTACTGAAAACTCGGGTAACCAAGGGGCTGGTCAACAGCTTTCTGAATGTGAACATAGTTTTTAGAATATATTTGTCAATACTCGGTAAGAGCTGTGAAGGTGAGAGATCATTTTCCAAGCTTAAAATAATTAAAAACTGTCAAAGATCGACGATGGGCCAGAGTCGCCTATCAAAACTGGCGTTACTCAACATAGATGGAGATTATGTTAAGAAGTTGAACTTTCAGGACATTACTGAAGACTTTGCCACAGCCAAGAGCCGAAAAGTGTATTTTGTATGAAATTGTAATCACTGATAAATTGATAATAGTAGGTTGAATTGAGTGGCTTATTATTTTGAGGATTGATAAAAACTCTACATTTGTTTTGCAGTATGTCTAAGAATAAAGTTGTTCATTTAATAAGTTATGATTATTTAGTCCCTTGTGACTTCTCCTTAATCATAGTTAGTTTCTGGCAAGTCATGGTTAAAGGATGTCTAAGCACTAACCAAACAGATACTAAATTAACGTTTATAATCACTTAGTCTTATGACTACAATCTATTTCTCCCTTGTCAAATTTATCGATTATTTTCATTTACCTTGTTGGAATATAAGTGTTAATAGGCCAGACCACAGTGAAAATGCATACATTATGTCTCAAATTTTGTAGGCCTTTTAAACCTTCGTTGGCCCTGGTCACTTGATAATCCGGCCCTGCCCTCGCCCCTTCCCAGGTTAGGAATGCTTCCGGCGCCTAGTCTAAGGTAGCAATACTCTTCTTAAGTTTTACCTCCATAAATATGTAACTACCTGACTAAATAAACAACTCATTATGATTAAATAAGTGACTGCAACGTTCTGTGTGACAACTTATTTTTAGTACAGTTATCCCAACTACGCCTGCTGGAACCATATTTGCTGGAAACACTAAAGAAAATTGTATTTCCGGCGAAACTAAAATATTTTGTTATTTATCATTTCATCACTTATATTTTCATTAGACGATCTGGCGAATGGTTTGTTGTTTGTTACTTAATTACGACTTTTACTATTCAGTATTAGTACAGAAGGAAAGCAGTCTACTCGGTGAAAACTTATGATGTTTTGTAGAGCCACTCTGGATAACACCCTTCTCACATCCCACCGAGGACTCGAATCCGTGGAGAAATAGTTAAAGGAATCGATATAAATTATTTTTATTTTACTTGCATCACTACTGGTCATTTTATAAACAGGTTTCTGAAGAAACTGGAGGCGACTGGTTTAAAATTTCAAGGAGTTCAAATTGCATTTGTCACCTTCTGGTTACCATAATTTGATTTCAGGTTTGAGTGGTGTCGAAGTCTCGTCTCGAAGATATTATGGTTCTAGTCATGGTCGACTCTGTAACGAATCTCTGTAGCACGATTGATTGATTGATACGTTTACCGAGATACAAAAAAAAATACATCTCATCCCCATTCCATTAAGCAATGGTCATTCCAGTATATAATGTGGCAGGTTATGGGATCTGGATGTTCTACAAATTCTACATTCTTTATCCTGTTCACTTCTCTACGCTCCAAGTTCACAGTAATATATATATCCTAATTGTTATGAAACACGAGGTACCACATGATATACTTCATTTTTAGTCCATATAAGTATATCATGGTATCTCGTGTTTCATACCAGCTGGATTCGGTAAAATGCTACTCCCACCACGTAAGTGGCATGGGCAATCCCCAATGGGAGGTTCACGGTGCTATCAGCTTGATGAACAGGCTTTGTGTGAAATATATCATAGCCTAGGGTTACCTTTAGTGTTCTTGTGGTATGAATGATAGCTTTCCCTGGTCACATGCAGTCGGTCGAGGGTTTGAGTCCTGGCTGGTGAGGTCGTTGAGTATATGTTCAAGTCCATGTGTTATATGGACTAAAAATGAAGTATATATCCCAATCTTAACCTCATATATACTCAATCTTTCCACCTGCTCCTATCTTTCCCATATGTTCAATTTGTGTTCATGAGAACATGATGGTAATGTTTCATTGTTTCACTTTTTTCATATATTTCATTCCTCTTTAAATTATCTTCTATTAATTGCATTTTCCGTAATTTGCTCCTTAATTGTTTCAAAGTTTTAATACATATTATGTCGATCTCGGCCTTTTCCGTGGCTCTTTTTGCTATTATATCTACCGCTTCATTAATACCAATCCCCACATGTGAAGGGACCCATACAAATCGAACACTATGGCCTTTTTTCCTTATTGTATTTACTAATTTTCTACATGAACCAATAATGTGTTCAAAGACTGGACTCCCGCTGTTCAAAGACTCTAAAGCTGCCCTACTATCAACCCAAAAAATATGCATCTTTATTCCTCTTTACAACATTTTCCAATCCAACTAACATTGCATATAAATCAGCTTGTGTTGATGATATAAAATTGCTCAGCCAGAGTCCAAATTTGGTGTCATCGGTACCTTGTTCTGTGTATTGTCTTATGAGGATCACACACCCTGCCCTGCCACTTGACACAACTGAAGCATCACAATATACATGCAATGTGTTTATTTTAGGCAAATTACTAATCTTATTCCCATATGAAGACCCTTAACTGTCGTGGTTCACGTAATAATTTCTTCATTGTGGGAGACACTATGTCTAACTCTACTTCTCGTTCTTCCCAGGGCAGATCCTTACAACTTTTCTCAACAGCTGTACACCAGTCTGTCAGATTACATTTTTTAATAACATTTACTAATCCATTCATATATCCTCTCTTGCCTTGCCTCAAGAAGGTCCTTTTATTTTATAAGCCATAATTTTTATCTTGTACAAATTTACCCCCACTGTTCCCTCTCAATAATCGAACTGCTGCAACTGTATTAATTTCATTGACCCTCTGTGAAATGCTATATAACCCTAGTTTCATTTTCATTATCTCAATTATTACATTCTCATGACATCCTAAAATTATTCTCATTGCTTCATTTTGCATGATCTCAAGCTTCCATATCCTTCCTTCACCAGTACAAGAGAGGACAGGTGCTGCATAGTCTATAAGTGATCTGCTGGAGCCCATAACACCTGATTGGTGTTGGATAATCCAGAGGGCCATTAACCCTCGATTGAATATGTAGGTAATAAGAGCCAGTACAGCTGTAAGTATTGTTTATTGTAAGGTATTGAGGAAGACTGGTTAATTTGTTAGGTTGCACCCATACTTTCTATTAAGTCCTATAATTAGCCTATTTGTATTATTGCATTATGAACAAAAATAGATATATATATTTACAAAATAAAATAAAATTTCCTAACAAATGCAGTATTACAGTTACAGGGATATTAATTTTATCTGATTTGGAACTTCTAGAAATATTGGGCAAATCCCAACCAGTTTTTGAAACAGGCCTTGTATAGATTTGATGGATTATAGGCAAAGACTGCAAACAACGTTCACAAAATTTACTCCTTTAGAGTGTCGTACATTTCTCTTTACCCAGTTACACGTTTAATATACCCCCTGTACAGCCGAAGCCGACAACTTTGACGTGAACTATAAACTAACACAGTCTCCAACTATATTTTTAAGTTAACATTATCAAAAGTACTGTACTGTACCTCATCTATACTCTTGACACCAACACCCCAAACTGAAGCCAGAAACTATGATTCAGACAACTTTCATAACACCATGCTTGATTTCAATATAAACTTTTAAGGTGTGTATTACTGTACAGCTGAAATCCGCAACATTTCGGTACTGTATTGAAAATTTCCTATGAACTATTTGGTAAACTTTCAAATAAGAACTCAACTTACCCATCAGTAGTCTCTAGCCCTAAAAATACATCCTCTTTCACCTAAACAGCAACCTGAAAACATAAAATCATTTATTATTGAGCTGGTTGGTTAATTCCCAATTAACCAGGTTGGTTCACATATATTATATTGGGCTTTAGTAACGAAACCCAATTGAAGTTTCATGTTTTATTAGAAAAGTATTATATTTATATAATTCCTGAGTGTAGATCAACCGTAAGTTCCACTATTTATGAGTGTGATGAGAAAGGACGGCGTTTATGTATATAAACGTGAATCAACATCAGTTCGATATTAGTTGGTGTGAGTGACTGCTGAGTATTGACCCATCGAGGGAGAACAGAATTGGGACTTCGTCCCCCTTCGAGGGAAGACGGAGCCATCCACTGCAGCTCTGAAATAACGTCTTCCTCTGGTCAAGGATATCAAACTACTGCTCCCTTTAGGTGGCCAGAGAGCCGGCTACTTATGTCTTTACTCAGCATAGTATGACGCAGCTTCCAGTGGGCACACCTTATCACGTGCATTGAACATGTCACCTCATAGCCAGTGGAAAGTTACAGGTGATGAATCTGAATATAAATCATATGTAAATAACCCATTACATCGCTCGGTCACCACCGGCCAAGCTCCGTGAGGCCTAAATAAGCTCACAGAGTACAGTACATCCTATACAACCCTAACCATGTTATAAACATAGGTGTAGATACTAAGCTGGGGATTCAACTACTGTAGGGGTTTTATCTACTACAGGGGTCCTATACTGTAGTGCCTTTTGGGTTAAAATGTTATGAACAATTTTCATCTTGGATGACACTGACTTATAATAACAGAAAAAGAAACGTGACTTCAAACACAAACATTACTGCCAATATCAAAAGCAACAAGGCAGAAATAATCTTCGCCTACTTCGTATTTAAGAACACACCTTCTTAGCAATGTACAACTTTTGCTACTGTAATCACGCTGGGTGAATGATTGTGTGGTGCTTCAGACTCTTTCAACGAAACATTCATTTTTGCGGAGAGCAATGGTACTGAGTTGTGAAGGGTTCAACACGGCATGGCTGAAAATTTACAGTCTGTGATATACTTTTGTAGAACTATCATATAATTATTTTAAGATGTGTCTTTGACATCATTAAAATATGTACTGTAGTTTGAAAATTATGAACATTCTTATCCTTCCTGGGATCAAAAGAAAATGTCCACATTTTCTATGTCTAATAAATACCAGGAATTATTTCACATCTGCATAAATTAAAATAAGTAAGCACTTACAACAATGACAATAACCTATCGATGTCCTACTGATGTGGAGTTATGCCTCGAACATGTAAATGTGTGTATATATTTAATGTATACCTAGATACCACCTATTCCTTGAAGGCTTGATTGAAGAATTCCTTTCTAGAATTTCTTGACAATGTGAAATTGTCGCCGCAATCCCGTAGACTTGTGTGTGTCACTCACAGTAGACACAGCTGATTCCAAGGTCTGGTGACTGGGTCAGTTTTCACGAAAATTCTGAGTACAGCAAACTACGGCTCCTGGTAACACTAGGTCATCCACCACACCATACCTCAGAATGCTGAGACCATCTCTCAGGCCGGAGATTTGTCATCGTGTTCCAAGATAAAAGATTGGTGATTTCTTTATGTTTATTTTATATAATATCTCAGACTAAAGTTTGGATAATATAATTTGCATTGCTGAAATCCTTTCAAGACAGAGATTAATTTGAATATAAGCGTCATATATTTTGCTCAAGATATAAAAAATGTAGTACATTAGTGTACAATACTGTAGTACATTTTATAAAAAGTTTTTCAACTGTATTTTTGGGTAGATTTACATAAATTTCTTCATTTATTTTCATCCTTTTACATGCACACACCATACTAAAAGAAACGTAAAATAAATAAATGACCTTAGTGCAAAGTTGGACTGCACATGTACTAATTTGATTAGGGTACTAAAATTGTTATGTCTAGTGCGAATTACAACATGTTTATATTCAAATAAATCAGTATCTTACAAGGATCCCAGCTATGTTAATTATATTCTCCTAGGTCATATCACTGGCATTTTAAAATGAGAGAAGCTTAGTAGGACTGTTAAATAAACACACACAGACCTTCGCCTCAAACTTATCACCTCAACCCCCCCCACCCCCTCGCTGGGTGGCTGGCTCCGTCCGACCCTGCCTCCCTCCCCCCCCGCCACCAGCCAGGGTTTTAGGCTTACAGTTTTTAAATTATATAATATCAGACTAAAGTTAGGTGATTATAATTTGCATTGCTGGAATCCTTGCAAGACAGCCAATAATTTGAATATTAACGTCATATATTTTGCTCAAGAGATAAAAATTGTTGTACATTAGAGTACAGTACTGTAGCACATTTTATATAAAAGTTTTTCAACTGTATTTTTGGGTAGATTTACATAGATGTCTTCATTTATTTTCATCCATACTAAAAGAAACGTAATAGAAATAAATGACCTTAGTGCAAAGCTGGAGTGCACATGTACTAATTTGATTACGGTACTAAAATTGTTTTGTCTAGTGCAAATTATAGCATGTTTATATTCAAATTAATCAGTATGTTACAAGAATCCCAGCAATGTTAATTATATTCACCCAGGTCATTTCACTAGCTTTTTATAAGAGAGAAGCTTAGTCACCTAAGAACTGATAAATATACACGCGTTAGACCTGGGCCTGTGCCAACTGTCAAACGTACTACCTCCCCTCCCCCCACGCCCGCTCCCACCCTCTCTCTCCCCCATCTGCCCGGTGCTGCTGGAACCCTTGTAAAACAGTGAAGAATTTTAATATAAACGTCATGTATTTTGCACAAGAGATAAAAATTAATCACCTGTATCACATTACAGTAGTGATTTAAGAGTAAAAGTGTATATGTACGTATATAGTATTCCACATACACGTAAGTATAAATAAAAAATTTGTGATGATCGGACAACGTCCATTTCGGTTAACGTCACGTTTCCATATATATATATATACATACATACATACATACATACATACATACATACATACATACATACATGCATGCAAACATACATACATACATACATACACATACATACATACATACATGCATACAAACATACATACATACAAACATACATACATACATGCATACAAACATACATACATACATACATACACATACATACATACATACATGCATGCAAACATACAAACATACATACATACATGCATGCATGCAAACATACATACATACATACATACACATACATACATACATGCATACAAACATACATACATACATACATGCATACATGCATACATACATACATACATACATACATACATACATACATACATACATGCATACATACATACATACATACATACATGCATACATGCATACATACATACATACATACATACATACATACATACATACATGCATGCATGCATACATACATACATACATACATACATACATACATGCATGCATGCATACATACATACATACATACATGCATGCATGCATGCATGCATACATACATACATACATACATACATACATACATGCATGCATACATACATACATACATACATACATACATACATACATGCATGCATGCATGCATACATACATACATACATACATACATACATACATACATACATACATATATATATATATATATATATATATATATATATATATATATATATATATATATTATATATATATATATATATATATATATTATATATATATATATATATGGAAACGTGACGTTAACCGAAATGGACGTTGTCCGATCATCACAAATTTTTTATTTATACTTACGTGTATGTGGAATACTATATACGTACATATACACTTTTACTCTTAAATCACTACTGTAATGTGATACAGGTGATTAATTTTTATCTCTTGTGCAAAATACATGACGTTTATATATATATATATATATATATATATATATATATACACATACATACATACATACATACATACATACTTAGCGTGGATGACGTGGAAACCAAATGGATAAATTATACCAACACCACCACGGAAGCTCACCACCACTTCTTCCCCGAGAAGTCCGTCAGATCTCACCCAGCTGACTTGCCCTGGATCACACCTCGGATCAAAAGACTTATGCAACAGAGAGACAGAGCCTTCCATCTCAATGACCACATCCGCTACAGGTCACTTCGCAACAGAGTCATCCGCGAAATACGCACTGCAAAGAAGTCCCACTACCCAACCAAATTACAACACCTGAAGCAGACCAACATCAGTCAATGGTATGGTAAGCTTAAAGAACTCTGTGGACTAAACAATATGACACACCCCCTCCCCTTCCTTAGCCATTTCACTAATGTTGACGCAGCTGAGCAAACAAATAACCATTTCGCTACTATATGCCAGACGCTCCCACGGCTTGACACAACCACTCTCCCTGCTTACCTACCAGCCCCCCTTCCCACTGACTTAGTAGAAGAATTTGAGGTAGCAAAACGCCTGGACAAACTAAAATTAAAACGCTCTACCACCCCCATTGACTTACCAATGAAACTATTCAAGGAGTTCTCCCCGGAGCTTGCTAATCCCCTCTGCTCCATCATCAATGCTTCTCTCAGTCAAGCCAGATGCCCAGCTGACTGGAAGACCTCTTATGTATCACCAGTGCCCAAGTCAACCAGCCCACAATCCTTAAATCAGCTACGACCTATTGCAATCACCCCAATACCCAGCCTAATCTGTGAAAGTTTTGTGTTTGACTGGGCTTATGCTGATATTGCAAGAGTCGTAGACCCTCAACAATTTGGCAACATGAAAACTTCCTCCACCACTCACTGTCTTGTCAGCTTTCTCGATTACATATACCGCCATCTCGAGAAACGAAAAACGTCTGTAGCTGTCGCCTTCATTGATTTCACTAAAGCGTTCGACCTAGTCGACCACAATATAATCATAAACAAAGCTATTGACCTCGGGCTTCGGAGAAATCTCATACCATGGCTTACAGACTTCCTCAGTGACCGACGCCAAGCTGTACGCTTCCGAGGGGCTGTCTCCACCTTTCAGTCACTCACCTGTGGCGTCCCCCAAGGCACCAAGATGGGACCACTCTGCTTCCTTATGCTCATCAATGATGCCCTAAGAGAAACCCCTGCTCGCTGGAAATATGTCGACGACTCCACCATTGGGATCAGCGTCAACAATTCTGCTCCCAACTATACCGCCCTCCAGGATTTATTGAACAGTCTCCAAAACTGGGCCACCAACAACCATGTCACCATCAACCATACCAAGACCATGGTTGTGCACATCAACCTCTCCTCCGACATTGTCCCACCTCCTTCCATTACCCTAGGTCCGAACACACTCCAGGTTGTAGATTCCACGAAGCTCCTCGGCGTCACCATCGACAACAAACTAAATTGGAAACCACACGTCAGTGAAGTTGTCAAAGCCTCCAGTTTCCGTCTCCACCTGCTCCGCCGACTCAAGTCCCTCGGAGTTCCTGCACACGAGCTCCTCAGTGTATACACAACATTCATACTTCCCAACCTCACCTATGCCTCCCCCACCTGGTCTTCCTCCCTAAATGCCACACAACGTAAACACCTAGAAAAAGTTCAAAAGAGGGCATGCAAAATTATTCTCTCCTCTTCCTACTCCACATATCAAGAAGCGCTCAACACACTGACCCTTTCGACTCTCACTGACCATCACCACGGCCTCATCTGCAAATTTGGTAAGAAGCTTCTACACCATCCCCGACACCGGCCCCTACTACCACCTGAGATCCCCTGCCCGAGAATTGCTGTTCGACACCACAACCGCATCCAGCCCATACGTGCACGAACTGATCGCTATAAGAACAGCCCAGTCCCAACCATTGTAAAATTATCAATAACATGTAATAAATCAGTGTATTCACTCCCAGTAAACACTGCTCCCTACACTGTCACTATGTTGAAATGAACTGTAGTTTGAGCTGATCCCCATCTAAGTTATTATATGTCTTATTTGTGTCACTTGCATATTATTTGTAATTCGTAACCCATTCCCCAAATATGTTACTGTATATTTTCAGCCTTCTGGCTGCCAAGCTCTTTCAATAAACCGTTAATTATTGTACATACATACTTCCTTTATACACTTTTTATATATATATATATATATATATATATATATATATATATATATATATATATATATATATATATATATATATATATATATATATATATATATATATACTATATATATATATATATATATATATATATATATATATATATATATATATATATATATATATATATATATATATATATACGTGAAGTTAACCGAAATGGACGTTGTCCGATCATCACATAAACTTTTTATTTATACTTACGTGTATGTGGAATACTATATACATACATATACACTTTTACTCTTAAATCACTACTGTAATGTGCTACAGGTGATTAATTTTTATCTCTTGTGCAAAATACATGACGTTTATATATATATATATATATATATATATATATATATATATATATATATATATATATATATATATATATATATATATATATATATATATATATATATATATATATATATATATATATATACAGTGGGGTATGCTATAACGAATCTAATTGGTTCTAGAACCTTGTTCGTTATAGCATTCGTTCGTTATAGGATTAATCCGTTGCAGGCTCCCAAATACAACCACTTAACACTGAAAAATATAATATTAAATTGTAAAAATTGTAAAAAAGTGCATAAATATGCATCTAAACCCTTGAAATAAAGAATATCATTAATACTTGTAATACAGAAACAATAAATTAGTGAAGAAAAAAAAATTATAATGTTCGTTGTAGGAGTTTCGTTCGTTATAGCATTATCAATTTTATAGGTAAAACCGTTCGTTATAGGAATATTCGTAGTAGGATCCGTTCGTTATATCATACAGACTTACGACTGCTACGACTTACGACCGTCGGGACTTACGACCGCCTCAGATTTTTTATTAAAAATTTTTTTTTTTTTTTTTAAATGACACGCATTTTCTATACCGAAACGTTTCCAGTTAATGTAGTCTCCATGTATAATTAGAAAATTATGGGGGCCCCATGTGCATTCAGCTGACTACATTAAAGGTTAAGTGCTCAGTCACACTGTATCCATTCCATATTATTTATTACTTTTAATGTACTGTATCCATTCATCATTATTCATTACTTTTACTGTACTGTATTTCATTGTAGATTTTTTTTTATCTATGTCGGACTTACGACCATGTCGGACTTACGACCTGGATTTGGGTCCCTAACCCCGTCGTAAGTCGGGGCCTAGGTGTATGCTGATAACCACAAGGAAAGAAGAAAACATGAAGTTCCCAAGCGCTTTCGTGTAATTCATATCTTCATGGGTGAGTGCAGACTAAGGTGAAGTACAAAACAAGGTATATATATATATATATATATATATATATATATATATATATATATATATATATATATATATATATATATATATATATATATATATATATATATATATATATATATATATATATATATCCTATATATATATATATGCAAGTAAATCACTATAGGTGCGCGTGATCTAGGTATATGCTGATAACCACAAGGAAAGAAGAAAACACGAAGTTCCCAAGCGCTTTCGTGTAATTCACATCTTCAGGGGTGAGTACAGACTAGAGAGAGTAATACAAATCAAGGTGTATATATACAGAGGAGGGTGAGACCAGGTCCACAATGGTCAGGTATTAGGTAATGACCCTACTAATCTTTAAATAGCACACAACGGTTGGTGGTCAGGTCAGATGGTCAAGTGACCCGGCCTTCTCACCTGGTCACAAATCTTCTTAATTACAAAATTGTCCAGCTTGTACATGCCGTTACTCAAATTCATGTTGAATGCTTCGGTATGTTTAATAAGACTAGATTCTATGATGTTCCTACTATCAATTGAATTACATGGTAATATTGAGGAGGCATTATCCCAGTCAATGCAATGCTTGTTATCCCTCAAATGAACAAACAGAGCATTGGATTCCTGGCCTGTCCTAACACTGTATTTGTGTTGTTTAATTCTAGTTGCAAGATCTTTACCTGTCTGGCCTAAGTAAAACATATTACATTCCTTGCAAGGAACTTTATAAATGCAACCAATTGTGTTGTTGGGGGAGTTCTTGATTAACATTTGTTTAACAGTGCATGAGTTTTTAAATGCCACATTGACGTTCCAGGTTTTTAGTTGTGAAGGAATGTGTGAGAAATTTTTGTGAAATGGTAATATTAAGATATTCTTATGGTCATGGGTGGGCTTGGGATCAGTTCTATAAAAAGTTTTCTTAGTAATGTTTAGGCATTTGTCTATGAAAGATCTAGGGTATTTAAGGTTTGAGCCAATATTATATATATATTTGTATTCCTCATCGATGAATTCCGGACTGCAAATTCTCAAGGCACGTAAAAACATTGTTGAAGTCTCGAAAGACGACTTCATCGAACTCATCAAACTATGTATTAAGGATTGCAAATTCGAATTCAATGGAGAATATTATGCTCAAAAATTTGGTATGGCAATGGGTAATCCACTCTCACCTGTATTAAGCAACCTATATATGGAATTCTTTGAAAAGAAACTATTAAGTAATATTTTACCACCCTCAGCAGTCTGGTTTAGATATGTTGATGATGTATTATGTCTCTGGCCATGTAATGAGGACCTAAAAGCTTTCCTGCCACAACTTAACAACTTAGCCCCCTCGATCAAATTCACTGTGGAATTAGAGCAAGACTGTAAATTGCCATTCCTAGACTGTCTGATACACAGAATAGGTAACACTTTTAAGTTCAGTATTTATAGAAAACCAACTAATGTGTGTTCATACATTCATTATTATTCTGCCCACTATAATAAAGTCAAACAGTCAGTATTTTCAACAATGTTTTTACGTGCCTTGAGAATTTGCAGTCCGGAATTCATCGATGAGGAATACAAATATATATATAATATTGGCTCAAACCTTAAATACCCTAGATCTTTCATAGACAAATTCCTAAACATTACTAAGAAAACTTTTTATAGAACTGATCCCAAGCCCACCCATTATGAGGGCTTGAGCTGCCACCATTTATGAGGTCCTAAGCTGCCACCATTTATGAGGGCTTGAGCTGCCACCATTTATGAGGGCTTGAGCTGCCACCATTTATGAGGGCTGCTACTGCCACCCTTCATGAGGGCCTGTGTGCCAGTAACAATTCCTTTTACTCTTATATATCACCATTGGTAGCGTGACGATAGGAGGCTCGTGGGTAGGTGTAATGATAGTATCAAGCAATAGGGAAGAAATAACGGTAAATACTGTAGGTAAATAATAGACACAATTATACAAATACAAAGTTTATTTAAACATGAATATGAAATTAGAAGAAAGAATGGGTTTGTACTAACAGACGAAATCTATTACTAGGCCCTCAGGCTCAACATACTCACACCATTACTGGGTGGACATATTCAATACCCTTCCAACCCTACGGGGTGGACATACTCAATAACACAACTATGATAGTCACTTAGCACCATAAATACTAGGCAACTGCCACTACAACACTCAGTCGTCAGGAGTGATACTCAAGCAACAGCCATGGGGTCCAGCCACCATGGAGTACTATCCGACGAACTCTGGAGATCCCAGTGGGTTAATTCCACCACACAAATATAGCCCTACTGAGGTAGACATTCATCCACCAATGATGGGGGGCTGGTAGTGGTGTGTGGCTTGGTGGTCCAGGGTCACCTCGTGGACCGAGCGTTAGGGCCAGACGAGCCAGCTATGGGGGCTATAGGTGGTCTGAAGTGTCTGACGGCCGGGTCTCACGAAGGTAACTGATCCTACTGGACCTCGGACATGTCCCCAGACATAGTGGATACAACATCCACCCTACAGACACGGCCTAGGCTGCGTTAGGGACCTGTATGGATGAAGGGACGGGCACTTACTAACCGGTGACAACAACAACACGTTTCAGGGGACGTTAAAGACGTAAATATGACTTTACTCAGAGCATATCAACTACGTTACTGTAACACTTGCACAATCAACTATCAATTGGGTCAAATCACTTAAAGAAGGGCAAATTACAACACAGCGTGGAATGGCATACCTGTATGGATGAAGGGACGGGCACTTACTAACGGTTAAAATGCCCGCGGCGCCCTCACTCAAACTAGACCAGGGAGTCCAGCTACTCCTATTCCAATGAATTAATTTACGGTACCCTCTGACGTTGAAATTGAGACTATGAACTCATTTTCATTCTCTACTATTATCTTCACTAACAATGCTCTGACTCAGCTATCGAAAGCAAAATTAAATTGATTACAAAGGAATGGATGGCAACAGGTCCCAGCATACAGCGTCTGCTCCCATAGACAAAGGCGGAGGGAACAGAGAAAACGGGGGACGTTTCCACTGGGGGACTCGGGAGGTTTTGTGGACGTTTGAGCGTAATATGAATCCTTAAGGTTTTCAGGTTAGCTCTTATCATGACCATTACACCATGACCATAAGAATATCTTAATATTACCATTTCACAAAAATTTCTCACACATTCCTTCACAACTAAAAACCTGGAACATCAATGTGGCATTTAAAAACTCATGCACTGTTAAACAAATGTTAATCAAGAACTCCCCCAACAACACAATTGGTTGCATTTATAAAGTTCCTTGCAAGGAATGTAATATGTTTTACTTAGGCCAGACAGGTAAAGATCTTGCAACTAGAATTAAACAACACAAGTACAGTGTTAGGACAGGCCAGGAATCCAATGATCTGTTTGTTCATTTGAGGGATAACAAGCATTGCATTGACTGGGATAATGCCTCCTCAATATTACCATGTAATTCAATTGATAGTAGGGACATCATAGAATCTAGTCTTATTAAACATACCGAAGCATTCAACATGAATTTGAGTAACGGCATGTACAAGCTGGATAATTTTGTAATTAAGAATATTTGTGACCAGGTGAGAAGGCCGGGTCACTTGACCATCTGATCTGACCACCAACCGTTGTGTGCTATTTAAAGATTGTGGACCTGGTCTCACCCTCCTCTGTATATATACACCTTGATTTGTATTAATCTCTCTAGTCTGTACTCACCCCTGAAGATGTGAATTACACGAAAGCGCTTGGGAACTTCGTGTTTTCTTCTTTCCTTGTGGTTATCAGCATATACCATGTAATCCAGTTTCCTCTGAAGATGTCTTGAATAAAGACGAAAGCTAAGGTACTCCGTTGTTTCCATTTTCCCGTGTGATTTTATCAAGATTTATCTTATCCACGTTTTCATTGTGGATTTTCATGAAATATATATATATATATATATATATATATATATATATATATATACACTATATATATATATATATATATATATATATATATATATATATATATATATATATATATATATATATATATATATATATATATATATATATATATATATATATATATATATATATATATATATATATATATATACACACACACACACACACACACTATCATCATTGTGTATTACCCCGCTTACACCTAAGGTTTCACCCTCTCCGCGATTTTCATTTAAGCGTAATTACCAGAACCGACTTTAAATTTCCGCATCTAATTATATAATGCTGGTGAATAATAATTTTTATTAAGCTCATAAAATTCATTGACAAATTGCTGGAATCTATTAATATGATGATCATTTTGAATATAAACATTATGGATTTTGCACAGATTAAAAACGGATCTAATGTAATAATTCTGTTGGTTTACAGTACACAAAGCAAATATTTTATCTTTTGTGCAAAATATGAAGTTTACATTCAAAATATTCCCTGACCTGCAAGGAATCCAGAAATGTCAATTATATTATCCTAACTTAAGTCTGAGGTATTATTTATTACTAAAAATGTAAATATACTGTTTTCTACCAAACATTTCTGTGGTAGGGAGGGAAGGAGGGGGGGGTGGGGGGAGGGTTGGGACCAACCGACCCAGCTGGCGTGGTGGGGTATTTTGATTGACAGATAGTGTCGAGAGGAATATTTTTTTTTTAATTAATTTTAGATATTTGTTTTAGCTCATAAAAGTCATACAAATTACTCGGCCAGAATATAATTTACATTGCTGGAATTCTTACAATATGATGTTCATTGTGAATATAAACATCATGGATTTTGCATTAGACATACAAATTTTAGATCTAATGTAATAATTTGGTTTACACAAAGCAAATATTTTATCTTTTGTGCAAAATATATGAAGTTTACATTCAAAATATTCCCTAACCTGCAACGAATCCAGAAATGTCAATTATATTATCCTAACTTTGGTCTGAGGTATTATTTATTATTATACGTTAAAATCTAGTGTTTTCACCCAAAGATTTCTCAGAGAGGTAGGAGCCAGTGAGCTGGGAAGAGGGGTGGGGGGGGAGTTGAGTCCATTATTTGAATGGACATTAACCTGGCGACTGTATTTCTCTTAAATATTAATTGTGTGTGCATACCATCATAAAATTAAGATGTTATTTTTACTACAACATAGGTATTGTGTCAGAAAAAGTGGAGTTTGGGGGTCGGGCCAGTCTCTATTGGAATTAATCCCATATGTTCTGTTGTTCACTTTAAGCGGTTTTCACTTTCCGCGGTACCCCGTGGGTTCAATTGACCGCGTAAATCGGGGTACTACTGTATATATAGCCTATATATACATACATACAGTCAACCCTCACTTTACACGGTCCCACATTCCGCGTTTCCACGTTTACGCGGTACCCTGCCGGAACCCGGGATGCTCACATTCCATGGTGCGACGGTGCGTGTACCCCTTTACGCGGGTGAAGTATAATTTTTTTATTTAGCTCATAAAATTCATACAAATTATCCGGCCAGAATATAATTTACATTGCTGGAATTCTTACAATTTGATGATCATTGTGAATATAAGCATCATAGATTTTGCATTAGACATACAAATTTTAGATCTAATGCAAGTATTTTGTTTACTCAGAGCAAATATGTTATCTTTTGTGCATAATATATGAAGTGTATATTCAAAATATTCCTGGTCTTGCAAGGAATCCAGCAATGTCATTTATATTATCCTAACTTTAGTCTGAGGTATTATTTATAACTAAAAAGGTAAATATTCTGGTTTCTCCCAAACATTTATCTGGTAGGGAGGGACCGACCGACCATCTGGCGCGGTTGGAAGAGGGGGGAGGCAAGGTGGGGTACTTTGTTTGACAGATAGTGTGTGGAGAATATTTTTTTTTTTTATTAACTGAAGATATTTGTTTTAGCTCATAAAATTCATACAAATTACCCGGCCAGAATATAATTTACATTGCTGGAATTCTAACAGTTTGATGATCATTTTGAATATAAACATCAAAGACTTTGCATTAGACATACAAATTTTACATCTAATGTAAGTATTTTGTTTACTCTTGAGTAAATATGTTATCTTTTGTGCAAAATATATGACATTTATATTCAAAATATTCCTGGTCTTACAAGGAATCCAGCAATGTCAATTATATTATCCTAACTTTAGTTTGAGGTATTATTTATTACTATACCTTAACATCTAGTGGTTTTCCCCCAAAAATTTCTCAGAGAAGGAAGAGCCAGGGAGTGTAGTGTGAGAAGAGGGGGAGGGAGTTGAGTCCATTATTTGAATGGACATTAGCTTGGCGACTGTATTTCTCTATTTCTCTTAAGTATTAATTGTGTGCATGTACCATCATAAAATTAAGATGTTATTTTTACTAGAACATAGGTATTGTGTCGGAAAAAGTGGAGTTTGGGGGTCAGCCGGTCTCTATTTCATTTAATCCCATATGTTATGTTGTTCACTTTACGCGATTCTCACTTTCCGCGGTACCCTGTGGGTTGAATTAACCGCGTAAAGTGAGGGTTCACTGTATATATATATACAGGTTGTACCTCTCTAGTCCGGCATTCTGTGGTCCGGAACGATTTTAGTTTGTCCAATAGGTAGATAGGCAGCTATTTTTTTTTTTTTTTTTACTTATCTGAATTATTATTATTATTACAGGAGTATTAAATTTTTGCCCCTCAGGCCCCAATGTGGGTCAGTGACCTATGCCTGGGTGGGCTAATCCCCATAAAAAAAACAACAACAAAGCCGCGGGAAATTAAGGTTTGTTTACATCCGGCAGTTCGGCTGCTCTCTCTCTCTGCTTGTCTATACAGAGTACAACATTTAACCCTTCAATATATATGAGCAGTAAATAAGTGTTGCTTTCATATTCTTATGTAGAGTAATGACGATATGTTTTCACATGTGCGCACTCTCACTTTTTTACCATTAATGGTTAGCTACTTATATTGTTCCATTTAATAACATTAAATAACATTACAGGTACTTCAAACAACCATATGAATTTTTTTTACATTAATTTTACTACAGCTACAATCAGGGTCTTATTTTCTTCAGTTTTATATGTAGAACCAAACGGTCACTGGTTTTGTAAGCTTTACAAAAACAATGCCGGCAGCCGTCTCGTCTCCTCGTGTGTTTTAATATTCCATGTATTATTAATAAATTGTATTGTTAATTTTGCACACACAAACATAAATTCAATAAAAAAAAATTCAGAAACATTAATTAAAATATATATGAACAGTAAATAAGTGTTCCTTTCATATTCTTATGTAAAGTAATGACGATATGTTTTCACGTGTGCACATGCGCACTTACATACGCGATCTCTCTTTTTTCTTTACCATTATCTTTAGCTACTTCTATTGTTCCGTTTATTAACATTAAATAAGATTACTTAAAACAACCATATAAATTTTACTACAGCTACAATCAAGGTCTTATTTTCCTCAGTTTTATATGTAGAACCAGTCAGTCACTGGTTTTGTAATCAACGAAAACAATGCTGTCTCATTTCCTCGTGTTTTAATATTCTACGTATTATTAATGAATTGTATTGCTAATTTTGCACACACAAACATTAATTCAATCAAAAAGACTTTCAGTAATAAACAATAATGAATCTTTTGTACATAAGAGAAATGACGCTGTTTACAGATTGTGCACGTCGTCTGAACTTTGGTGGGCAGTTCAAACCCGTAGAAATTCGAGTTTCCGCCCTGAAAATTTTTAAATGTGTTGTTTTTTTGTGTTCCATTAGAAAACGTTGAATAAAAGACTCGTGAAATTTGAGAAGCTACTGTACGACATTTAACCCTTCAATATGTCTTTGAAAGAGACCATGAAGCAGAGAAAGTGGTGCTAGTGCTGTCCGGCACCGGACAGGTCCCGAGGTTGCCGGACTAGAGAGGTACAATATATATATATATATATATATATATATATATATATATATATATATATATATATATATATATATATATATATATATATATATATATATATATATATATATATATTTTACTCTGAGTAAATATATTATCTTTTGTGCAAAATATATGACATTTATATTCAAAATATTCCTGGTCTTACAAGAAATCCAGCAATGTCAATTATATTATCCTAACTTTATTGGAGGTATATTTATTATTAAACGTTAAAATCTAGTGTTCACCCAATCATTTCTCAGAGAGGTAGGGCCAGTGAGCTGAAGGGGGGGATTTGAGTCCAATATTTGAATGGACATTAACCTGGCGACTGTATTCTAAATATTAATTGGTGAGCATACCATCATAAAAATTAGATGTTATTTTTACTACAACATAGGTATTGTGTCGAAAGTGAGTTTGGGGGTCAGGCCAGTCTTTGTGAATTAATCCCATATGTTCTGTTGTTAATTTTACGGTACCCTGTGGGTTCACGACAATTGGATCACAGACTAATTGTGGGTACTACTGTATACAAGCATATATAATAAAATTTCATTTAGTGTTTAATTTTCTTTGTTTAAACGACTGTACAGGTAGTCATTTTCTGTTAAACTTATACAGCAAATATAATCCATCAGTTTTCTCCGCATTTTCGAAAATCCGCACCTCAGATCTTATATATATATATATATATATATATATATATATATATATATATATATATATACACACACACACACACACAACACAGGTAGCTCATCAAAAACTGACAACCGATAAACCGAACCTTCAGTTTCGCATGATTGGAGATTTTTCAAATATTTCTTTGTTTATTTAATGCAGATATATGTTTAAGCATCAAAAATTCATACAAATTATCGCCAGAATATAATTTACATTGCTGGAATTTCACAATTTGATGATCATTTTGAATATAAACATCATAGATTTTGCATTAGACATACAATTTAAGAGCTAATGCCATTTTGAGTATATATGTTATCTTTTGTGCAAAATATATGACATTTATATTCAAAATATTCCTGGTCTTTACAGGAATCCAGCAATGTTAATTATATTATCCTACTTTAGTCTGAGGTATTATTAATTACTAAAAGTTAAAATTAGTTTTTTCACCCAATATTTCTCTGGTAGTGGTGGGGGTCGGGGAGGGAGGACCACCGACTCCATCTGGAAGGAAATATATATTTTTTTATTAACTGAAGATATTTGTTTTAGCTCATAAAATTCATACAAATTCACGACAGAATATAATTTACATTGCTGTTATTCTATAATTTGATGATCATTTTGAAATAAAAAATCATAGATTTTATTACATACAAATTTTAGATATAATGTTTACTCTGAGTAAATATATTATCTTGTTGCAAAATATATGACATTTATATTCAAAATATTCCTGGTCTTACAAGGAATCCAGCAATGTCAATTATATTATCCCAACTTTAGTCTTGAGGTATTATTTATTATTAAACGTTAAAATCTAGTGTTTCACCCAATCATTTCAGAGAGGTAGGGGCCAGTGAGCTGGGAAGAGGGGATTTGAGTCCAATATTTGAATGGACATTAACCTGGCGCATCTGATTTCTCCTAAATATTAATTGTGTGAGCATACCATCATAAAATTTAGATGTTATTTTTACTACAACATAGGTATTTGTGGAAAAAGTGGAGTTTGGGGGTCGGGCCAGTCTCTATTGGAATTAATCCCATATGTTCTGTTGTTCACTTTACGGTACCCTGTGGGTTCAATTGACACATCTGACGAATCGAGGTACTACTGTATACAGCATATATAAATTTCATTTAGTGTTTAATTTTCTTTGTTTAAACGACTACAGGTAGTCATTTTCTGTTAAACTTATACAGCAAATATAACCATCAGTTTCCGCATTTTGAAAATCCGGCACCTCAGGTCCCGAGGTTGCCGGATTTTTGATAGGCCACCTGTGTATATATATATATATATATATATATATATATATATATATATATATATATATATATATATATATATATATATATATATATACATACATACATTATTACATACATACATACATAATCGTCTTACTACCACTTAGATCCTTGTCTGAGAATTGCTGTTCGACACCACAACCGATCCAGCCCATATCAACGAACTGATCGCTATAAGAACAACCCAGTCCCAACCATTGTAAAAATTATCAATAACTTGTAATAAATCAGTGTATTCACTCCAGTAAACACTGCTCCTTACACTGTCACTATGTTGAAATGAACTGTAGTTTGGGCTTTTCCCCATCTAGTTATATGTCTTATTTGTGTCACTTATGTTACTTGTATATTATTTGTATTGTGAACCCATTCCCCAAATATGTAACTGTATATTTTCAGCCTTCTGGCTGCTCTTCAATAAACCGTAAATTATTATTATTTATTATATTACATACATACATACATACATATATATACAGTATTACCCCCCCTAACGCGTTTCACTTCACCCGCTTTTTATCATATACTGCCTCGCAGAGCTGAACTTTCACTTAACACGGATTTTTTCCATACGCGTTGAGTGTCCGTACTTATTTTTAGATTTGCCCCACCCTGCCTGACTGCCTGTTTTAGCTCATAAAATTCATACAAATTACGAGAATATAATTTACATTGCTGGAATTCTTATAATTAGTATCATTTTGAATATAAACATCATATTTTTGCATTAGACATACAAATTTTAGATAAAAAATTTTTTCAAATTAACTATGTTATCTTTTTGTGCAAAAATATATGACATTTATATTCAAAATATTCCTTATTCATAGGAATCCAGCAATGTCAATTATATTATCCTAACTTTAGTTTGAGGTATTATTTATTAAAATTTAGTGGTTATCCCCACATCTCCTGGGACGGTTGGTGGGGGTGGGGGGAGGGAGGACCCAACCGATCATCTGTTAGGCTACCCTGTGAAGAATTATTTTTTTTTTATTAACTGAAGATATTTGTTTTAGCTCATAAAATTCATACAAATTATTCGGTCTGAATATAATTTACATTGCTGGAATTCTTATAATTTGATGATCATTTTGAATATAAACATCATATTTTGCATTAGACATACAAATTTTAGATAAAAATTTTTCTCAAATTAACTATGTTATTTTGTGCAAAATATGACATTTATATTCAAAATATTCTGGTCTTACAAGGAATCCAGCAATGTCAATTATATTATCCTAACTTTAATCTGAGGTATTATTTAATACTAAATGTTAAAAATCCTGGAAGGGAGGATTGGTGGGGGTGGGGTTGAGGGTTGGGACTGACCACGCGGTTGGAAGAGGGGGAGGCAAGGTGGGGTACTTTTGATTGACAGATAGTGTTTGAAGATTATTTTTTTTTAATTAACTGAAGATATTTGTTTTAGCTCATAAAAATTCATACAAATTATCTGTCTGAATATAATTTACATTGCTGGAATTCTTATAATTTGATGATCATTTTGAATATAAACATCATATTTTTGCATTAGACATACAAATTTTAGATAAAAATTTTCTCAAATTAACTATGTTATCTTTGTGCAAAATATGACATTTATATTCAAAATATTCCTGGTCTTACAAGGAATCCAGCAATGTCAATTATATTATCCTAACTTTAATCTGAGGTATTATTTAATACTAAATGTTAAAATCCCTGGAAGGGAGGATTGGTGGGGGTGGGTTGAGGGTTGGGACTGACCACGCGTGGAAGAGGGGGGAGGCAAGGTGGGGTACTTAGATTGACAGATAGTGTTGTGAAGATTATTTTTTTTTATTAACTGAAGATATTTGTTTTAGCTCATAAATTCATACAAATTACCCGGTCAGAATATAATTTACATTGCTGAATTCTTATAATTTGGTGATTATTTTGAATAAACATCATATATTTATTAAACATACAAATTTTAGATAAAAAATTTTTCTAGGTAACTATGTTATCTTTTGTGCAAAATATATGACATTTATATTCAAAATATTCCTGGTCTTACAAGGAATCCAGCAATGTCAATTGTATTATCCTAACTTTAGTTTGAGGTATTATTTATTAAAATTTAGTGGTTTTCCAAAAATTTCTGAGAGGGAAGAGCCAGTGAGTGTAGTGAGAGAGGAGGGAGTTGAGTCCATTATTTGAATGGACATTAACTTGGCGACTGTATTTCTCTTAAGTATTAATTGTGTGCATGTACCATCATAAAATTAAGATTTTATTTTTACTACAACATAGGTATGTGCCTTCAAAAGTGGAGTTTGGGGTCAGGCCGGGTTTCTATTGGAATTAATCCCATATGTTCTGTTGTTCACTTAACGCGATTTCACTTGACCCATGACCCTCTGGGTTCAATGATCACAGCGTGGGTACACTGTATGTATATATATATATATATATATATATATATATATATATATATATATATATATATATATATATATATATATATATATATATATATATATATATATATATATATACAGATCTCAACTTTAGTTTCAGAACTGATTACAAAACATGTTGAGTCGGTTCAGAAGAAATTCAAGCAATCCCAATTTCTTGTTCAAGCAAATTTCAACCGAGGCGTCAAGCAATCCAGGTCACTGTATATATATATATATATATATATATATATATATATATATATATATATATATATATATATATATATATATATATATATATATATATATATATATATATATATATATATATATGTCTTGAATAAAGACCTAAAGCTAAGGTGTCTGTTGTTCTTTTCCCTGCAGATTTTATCAAGATATATATATATATATATATATAATATATATATATATATATATATATATATATATATATATATATATATATATATATATATATATATATATATATATATATATATATATATATATATATATATATTAAAGATCATTAATCTATTGTTAACTTATATTTCGTTAACTAACTGTCTTCCATATGATCTTCAATTGTTAATTCTAATTCCTTACAAACCCATCAAAACATGTTTTGCACTGACCGGCAACCAGCTTTAGTATCAGTCCGCCAATACACTAATCGCCTGGGCTTAAATTTACCATTTTTAGAAATATCAAAGTTTATACTATTCAATAATTTTAAAAGTTTAATATTCAATTTTGATATTTTAACAGTTATTGAACATAATTGCAGTAAAGTGATTAGTTTAATGCGCTGCATCCAGCCTCTAACACAGCAAACAGGCATTAGTCTCTCTGTTTTGGAGGTAAACATCTTGCTTGAGACTTTTCACTTCAATCAAAACTTTTTCTGTGCTTCCAAGTTAAAATTAAGGGTCATTTTGAAATATATTTACAGTGATAATATATACGGTGCAGTGTTGATTTAAAGAAAATAATCTTGAAATACACCCAAGAGTAACCAAAATTTATTATGAATGTGCTGCTGGGGACTCTCTCTCCACCCTGTAATGCCTTCTTCTTCTTCCTTTCTCCACCCCCTATCTCACCCCATCATCATCATCATCATCCAGAGCCTTTCTACATACACACACCTCAAAGTAAGTTGAAACCCTTTTCACCATTTTTGTTGGACCCTAGGTACTATGAGTTAAACCACTACCCAAAACCCATTGTCAATGGTTTCAAGTTAACGAACTTTTCGGGCAATCTAACCCACCTTCTGAACGATTGAGTATATATATATATATATATATATATATATATATATATATATATATATATATATATATATATATATATACACAGCTAGACCCCGACTTACGACTACATGGACTTACGTCCATTGGTACTTACGACCTGCTTTGACCGTACGTCCGTCGGGACATACGACCGCGGCAGTCGTGACCAAAAATATTTTCAAATGACGCGCACATATTCTATACCGAAACGTTTCCGTCCGGGGCGAGTGGGTGGCGTATCTCGGGTCGCCTCGTGGGTACACTCACTCAGTGGAGCGCTTTGTTTGTGTTTGGCTATCGTATCCTATACTGATCGCGCTGTGAACTTTCGTTATTATCGTATTTAATTGACTTTATAATGACTGGAAAGTGTAAAAGTGAGAGTGCTGGTGGTACTCCAAGGAAAAGGAGACAGGCAATTACTTTTGAGATGAAAATGAAGATAATAACAGAGCATGAGAATGGAACAACAGCAGCAACAATCTCACGCGACCTAGGTTTCTCACACTCGACTATATCCACTATTCTGAAGGACAAGGAACGTATTCGTGAAGTAGTGAAAGGAACAACACCTATAAAGGGAACTATAATATCAAAGGGAAGACAAGGTCCTATTCACGATATGGAAAAATTATTGGTGATATGGATAGAAGACCAGATACAGAAGCGTGTACCCTTAAGCGTTCTAACCATACAGGCTAAAGCAAGAAGCCTGTTCCAAAGCCTGAAGGAGCAGGCAGGAGATGAATGTGATCAAACCTTTACAGGAAGTCATGGGTGGTGTGATAGATTTAAAAAACGCTACAGTCTACACAATATTAAGGTGAGTGGAGAGGCAGCTAGTGCCGATGTTGGTGCTGCCGAAGCTTTTAAGGAGGAGTTAGATGATGTGATTGTGGAAGGGAATTATTTGCCTGAGCAAATATTCAATGTGGATGAGGCTGGATTAATGTGGAAGCGCATGCCTGAGCGGACATACATCCACAAAGAGGCGAAAACAATGCCCGGATTCAAGGCATTCAAGGACAGAATTACACTTCTGGTGGGGGGGGGGGAATGTTGCTGGTTTCAAGCTAAAGCCCTTCATGATCAATCATTCAGAGAACCCCAGGGCTTTTAAACATGTCATCAAGCACACACTGCCAGTATTTTATCGCAGTAATAAGAGAGCCTGGATAACCCTAGTACTGTTTGAGGATTGGTTCACGACTTGTTTCATTCCATGAGCCAAGATGTATTGTCTGCAACAACAGATTCCATTCAAGATTTTACTGATTTTGGATAATGCTCCGGGACACCCACCACACCTGGATGACATGCACCCTGATGTTAAGGTAGTGTACATTCCATTTAACACTACCTCTATCATCCAACCCATCAAGGTGCTATTGCTGCCTTTAAAGCGTATTATTTACGCACGACCTTCGCTCAGGCTGTTGCTGCTACTGAAGGTGAGAAAACGCTCAGACAGTTTTGGAAGGAGTACAACATTTTGTCATGTATAAAGAACATTAGTGCAGCATGGGATCAGGTTACAAAACATTGCATGAATGGAATATGGAAGAAAATCGTGAAAAGATATGTGCACAGTTTCAAAGGATTTAATGAAAATGAAGTTATTTAAGATATTAGTAACAATATAGTGGAGTTAGGTAAACAGCTGGAGTTAGAAATTGATACTGAAGATGTTGGACAGTTGGTTGAAAGTGTAGCAAAAGAGCTCAGTAACGAGGATTTTATTGAACTAGATGCACAGAAAATTGCAGAGGAAGATGAGAGACAAAATGTAGAAGAAGAACCTGCACCCCCCAAAAAGTTTTCAGTGAAACAAATGGCAGAGGCATTTGCTACAATTAATAAAGCAATGCGAATGTTTGATGGCATGAATCAAAATTATGAGCGTTATGCCAAAGTTGACAGAACGATCCAAGATGCACTTGCTTGCTACAGAGAAATTTATAATGAAAAGAAAAAGCAAACTGTGCATTCTAAATTTGACATCTATTTCAAGAAGTACCCCAGTGCTGTCTCCTCACGCCCCACCAGTGCTGCCTCTTCACTCCCTCAAGATGAACCAATACCTTCAACCAGCAAGTTTTCACAGCACATAAACCTGTCTGAAGGAAGCGACATTGATGACCCACCCAGCCCTGTCTCCTTTTCTGCTTCTTCCAATTAATATAGTCTCCATGTATCCTGTAAATAGAAAATTATGGGGGCCCCGTGTGCATTCAGCTGACTACATTTAAGGTAAGTGCTCAGTCACACTGTATCCATTCCTCATTATTTATTACTTTTACTGTACTGTATCCATTCCTCATTATTTACTACGTTTAGTGTACTGTATTTCATTGTAGATTTTTAATTTTTTTATTTTTATTTTTTTTATCTATGTTGGACTTGACCTGGATTTGGGTCCCCAACCCGTCGTAAGTCGGGGTCTAACTGTGTGTGTGTGTGTGTGTGTGTGTATATATATATATATATATATATATATATATATATATATATATATATATATATATATATATATATATATATATATATATATATATATATATATATATATATATATATATATGTGTATGTGTATGTGTATATGTATGTAGCATATGTATGTATATGTATGTGTATATGTATATGTATATATATATATATATATATATATATATATATATATATATATATATATATATATATATATATATATATATATATATATATATATATATATATATATATATATATATATATATATATATATATATATACACCCCCGACTTATGGCGGGTTTGGGGACTAATCCCGGGTCGTAAGTCCGACATAGATAAATTTTTTTTTTTTTTTTTTAAATAAATAATCTACAATGAAATAGAGTACAGTAAAAGTAATGAATAATGAGGAATGGATACAGTACAGTGAAAGTAATAAATAATAAGGAATGGTTACAGTGTGACTGAGCACTTACCTTTAATGTAGTCAGCTGAATGCACATGGGGCCCCCATAATTTTCTAATTATACATGGAGACTACATTAACTGGAAACGTTTCGGCATAGAAAATGCGTGTCATTTGAAAAATTTTTAATCTGCAGGTCAAGTCCTGACGGTCGAAGTCAGGTCAAGTCGGGTTCGTCTCATATATATATATATATATATTTCATTAGCCCAATAAAGCATGCGGACTTACATACAATCAACACCTCAACCCGCCAGGATCAAACCCACGGCCCACAAGCCTATGATTGTGACTGAACGCTAACCGCTGACCACCAGGATACAAAAGCAGTCCTAGACTTTGTTATATTTCACACAGCCTGTTCAACGAGGTTATGGCGCCAGAACCTCTAATGGGACCACACCTGACACGAGGTGGTCAGAGTAACGCTTACTAAATATATATATATATATATATATATATATATATATATATATATATATATATATATATATATATATATATATATATATACAGTATATATATATGTATATATATATATATATATATATATATATATATATAAATATATACATATACTGTATGTATGTATGCATATATAATATATATATATATATATATATATATATATATATATATATATATATATATATATATATATATATATATATATATATACACCATAATTCTCATATAATTTAGGTTCATTTGGTACCAGGTTAATAAAATATTATCCTAAAAGATTCAGCTTTCCTGAAAAAAAGAATCCCACACTCAACACCAAGAGTCATTTGTTTACAATGGGCAACAGTTAGTAAATTAGTACAGTAAAGTACAGTCATGTATTTCTCATCACTTCCTTTTATTTTCAAGTCATATTACAAATTTCATACAGTATTGTAATTTTTCTCTATTACTGAAGATGTTATATTAATCATGATGAACCATAAACCATAAGAGGCCAATCATAGAAGAACATAATACTGAATCAATAAAAAAATAAACCTGACGAATGCAGCAACACCTGATCATCCCCAGCCTGCTTAGTAGTAGTTTATTGACAAAAGTATAAATACCTGGTAAATATATACAAAGAATTCAAAATACATTTGTCCAAAAAAATATTTTAAATCAAAACATAATGTGTAAGGGGCAATTTCAAACTTAACTATAGATTCCTAATACCTCATGTAGTACAGTCAGCCAAAGATGCACCGACCCCATCCTGGTTCTCATGCTCGCAATTTTACCTGGCAATACTTGAAGGAAGGAAGGCTGTATGTAATGGGGATTGTGATTGGTGGATTTATTTTTGGCTGTATCACTGTCAGGATAAATATTAAACAATCTAAAAGTAGCATTTTTACAATAATAAATTATTCATCGTTATTTAAGATCATGACTAGTTCCAAATATTCGTATATTTGCTTAAATAATGAAGAAATTATATCAATGAATTGGAACGCAACTACAACTAGGGCTGCCACGAGATCCTCACATGAGATTTCAAGAATATACAGTATGTTCCACATTTAATCTTGAGTGTTTCATGAAGGAATTAATTGTCTTTACAAGGTGAGCATTACATAATATATTTTGACGTAAGTTAGTGTGTGTGAGTGTGTGTGTAAATAAATTACATTCGTAATTATTACAATTATAACACAAATTATATGTGAAATGTGTGCCATTTGGAAAATGAAGTATCCTAGTGGCAGCTGATGTATGGAGTTTAATATCTGGTTCCCCTTTGTCGAACTAAAAATCGACAATT
This sequence comes from Homarus americanus, assembly GCF_018991925.1. Classification (NCBI taxonomy): domain Eukaryota; kingdom Metazoa; phylum Arthropoda; class Malacostraca; order Decapoda; family Nephropidae; genus Homarus; species Homarus americanus. The sequence goes on along the minus strand of NW_024748502.1, from coordinate 11,044,880 downwards.
GTTCAGCAAATGACTCTGTACTCATCGTTAGGTAACAACATTTTCAATAGCTACCTATCTTATTTATGACGTCGGCATCAGGTTTTACGCCCACCAATCACATATCACTTGGCATGGTCTAATCAACCAATAAGAGCTTGACCGAAGTGTTGTTGTGAATACGGGATCAACAGTAGGCATTACTTCTGTCACCATGAACACGACGCAACAGCACTTATCTACTCGCGGCCAAATAATCGCCCTCCGAGAAGAAGGCCTTACGGTGTGTTCCGACTTCAACTGTGAAGAGGTGGATCAGGAGATATGCCAAAACAGGTATTTTAACTGATTTGGGTATGTGTGAAAATTTCAGATTAAACCGGGATATAAACAATACCTAAGATATTAATTTTTATATAAATGATATAATAATGCAAATATTATAATATAAATGTTATGTTTTTTAGTTAAAGGTTATGAGTGTATGCCATAGTGTTAATTCCATATCAGGTTATGACACAGGAGATCCAAAAACAATATTGTGTCTATTTTCAGAAAGAAGACCACGCCCCCGACTGATTACTATGGATGAGGATGCCGCCATAATAGTAGCAATCCGAAACAACCCGTTCTCCAACTATGTCGCCATCAGAGAGGCGCTACGCTTAGACGTCTGTGCACAGACTGTCAGGTCACATTTGGATGAGGCGGGCATTCAACACAGAGTCCCTGCCATAAAGGAGTGGCTAACTGAACAACACCGCACTGGTCGCCTCCAGTTTGCCCAGCAATATGTGGGGGAGGACTTGGAGTTTTCGTCGCGAGTAGTCTTCACGCATGAGAAGACTTTTGCCAGTCCTAACCACGGTAAAATTCATTTGTGGCGGCCAAATCGCACGAGGTAAGTAAACTTAACATATTAACAAGTCCATAATGATTAAAATAAGATTTAGACCGTATTTGTCAATATAGCCTTAAAACATTGAACAGCTCAATATACATTTTCAAATAAAAGTCTTTAAGATTATCGCATTACATAAAAAAAAATAAAGTATTATACTACAAACTTAATATAAGATGTAATACAGGTTGTACCTCTCTAGTCCGGCATTCTGTGGTCCGGAAACTCCCATGGTCCGGAACTATTTTAGTTTGTCCAATAGGTAGATAGGCAGCTTTTTTATTTTTTATTTTTATTTTTTTATTTTTATTTTTTTTTAACTTATCTGAATTATTATTATTACAGGAGTACTAAATGTTCGCCCCTCAGGCCCCAATGTGGGTCAGAGACCTATGCCCGGGTGGGCTAATCCCCGTAAAAAAAACAACAAAGCCGCGGGAAATTAAGGTTTGTTTACATCCGGCAGTTCGGCTCTCTCTCCGTTTGTCTATACAGAGTACAACATTTAACCCTTCAATATATATGAGCAGTAAATAAGTGTTGCTTTCATATTCTTATGTAGAGTAATGACGATATGTTTACACATGTGCACACTTACATACGCGCAGTCTCACTTTTTTCTTTACCATTAATGGTTAGCTACTTATATTGTTCCATTTATTAACATTAAATAACATTATTTCAAACAACCATATTAATTTTTTTACATTAATTTTACTACAGCTACAATCAGGGTCTTATTTTCTTCAGTATTATATGTAGAACCAATCAGTCACTGGTTTTGTAAGCATTAACGAAAACAATGCCGGCAGCCGTCTCTTCTCCTTGTGAATCAACCTATGGAATGGAGGGTTAAATTGACCTTCAATGCCTATTATTTGAGATGCAAGTTCAAACAATTAATTGAGTTTACAGAAGGTGAAAATAGTCCCACTGTAAGGTAATTTTGGCATGCCTACCACATCATGAAAGCTATTGACAATCTGTCCGAGGTATGGCAGGAAGTGAAATCAACCAATATGAAACGTGTTCAGCATAAAAGCTGACCAGAAAGTATTGGTGATTTCAATGAATTTGACCAGCCAATAAACAAAGTTCATGAAATGATTGCTGTATTGGCACATCAAGCTGGGTTAAATGAAGTAGAAGTAGAACATGTATTGGAGTTACTTGAATAATATGAAGAACCCATAATTCATATAACAATTACAGTATTATCAAATAGTAGTCAATAGAAATGTTTCTATTAAATTTTAACTAAAATTAGTTGTGATTTTTTTTTAAACTAAATGGCATATGGCTGTCCTTTAATGGCAAACATTACAAATCCATTGGCGCGTTGTTCAGCGGCCACATCAAGAGAGGATCCCGAAAAAATATATAATATTAATGCCTTGGCAGCTGCACCATTGTATAGTCTTTGCAACTGCTTGTCTAGCTTCTTAAAATGGTGTTGGCGAGTCTCTGGCGCCTGGTTCTGACGTAACTTTGTATTCATCTGAAATTGACAGACATGAGGAATGAGACACTGTTATATATCTTAATGAGCATGGAATAGAATGAAAACAAGGAAAAGGAAAAATATTAATCAAAAAGAGGTAAATGTGTTCAAAAAGGAGGAAAGTTTAATTACATAATTAAGATAAATGGTAAATTATTGGCGTAACCTGTCTACATTGGTGTGACGGGAAGGAAAAAGTGTAAAGTAGAAATGAGCGAGGAAAACTAGATTTACTTCACACACACAGATGAAGGGATAATAAACACGCACACACACACACACATCCCTACTGCTGTCCAATGTCACATCTTTATGCAACAAGGTGGAGGAGGTCAGTGTCACAGTGAAGTCAGTTGGGACAGGTATTGTGGCGATTACCGAGGCGTGGCAAATTGTTCCTGAGATCTGTGCCATAGAGAACTATGAGTTATTTCACCACCTTAGAAAGGACAGGAGAGGTGGTGGTGTAGTTCTGTACTGTCGCAGTGACCTCAAACCATCACCCCTAGGTGTTAGTGTACCTGAAGATGTAGAAGCCTTGTGGGTTCAGGTCACTCCCACCTCCCACCCTCGCCAGCTTGCCTCCCTCATTGTCTGTGTATGCTATCATCCCCCCCGCGCACCAACCGCCAATGTACTAATTACTCATATTATAGACACTGCTGACTCCCTGAGATCCAGATTTCCATGTGCTAAACTAGTGATATGCGGTGACTTCAATGAGTTAGACATCAGTGACATCACCCAACACCTCCACCTTACACAAATAGTAGACTTTCCCACACATGGTAATGCCACCCTTGACCTCATTATGACTGATCTCGGTAACCACTACCTTCCCACCCCAGCCGCTGCCTCCCATGGGACGCAGCCCCCACCTGTCCCTGCTGTGGTCACCTACCCCCACCCTCTCACCACCGCCAGTTGCCACCAGAACTTACCGACCCACCCCCGACTCTGCTATGCGGCGTTTTGGACAATGGATAACCCGGTATCCCTGGACTGAAGTGATCACGGTAGACGATGTGCAGAACAAATGGGACAATTACCTGGACACTATCACCAAAGCCTACCACCACTTCTTTCCAGCCAAAAAACTGAGGATCCACCCCGATGATGTACCGTGGATTACGCCCCACATAAAAAGACTTATTGAGCAGCGCAACAAGGCATACTACACCAACAACCGCCTGTACAAAAGTCTACGTAACCAGGTCATCAGGGAAATCAAGTCTGCCAAGAAGACTTATTATCTCAGGAAAGTGCACGGCCTCAAGGAAGTTGGCATCGGTCAGTGGTACTCCAAGGTAAAAGATCTCTGTGGTCTCAACCGTCAGTCTCACACACTTCCTTTCATCTCACATTTACCTAGTGAGGAGGCAGCTGAGATAATTAATAACCATTTTGCTACCATATGTCATACCCTACCCAGTCTTGACCTCACTCTCCTCCCAGCTTACTTACCTTCCCCTCCCCCCCTCCCAGTGTCCAACCATATGAAATCACCAACAAACTCCTGAAATTTAAATCCAAACGCTCCACGACCCCAATTGACCTCCCAATCAAAATATACAAGGAGTTTGCAGTCGAACTTGCCACCCCCCTCTGTTCTATTATTAATGCATCCCTCACACAAAGCAAATGCCCTAATGAATGGAAACCCGCATTTATCACCCCCATCCCCAAGGTTACCACCCCACAGTCCCCTAACGACCTCAGGCCAGTTGCCATTACCCCCATACCCAGTCTACTTTGCGAGGACTTTGTTTTTGAGTGGGCATTTGCCAGTATCTATCAGTCAATTGATTCACAGCAATTTGGCAATATGAGGACCTCCTCTACATCACACTGCTTGGTGAGCTTTCTGGATTTTCTGCACAAAAACTTGCAGAAATGTAAGACATCACTGGCCGTTGCCCTTGTGGACTTCAGGAAGGCCTTTGACCTTGTTGATCACTGCACTGTTATCAACAAGGCTATTGCACTAGGGCTGCCCACCAACCTGGTCTCATGGCTCACTGATTTCTTGAGTGGACGTCGCCAAGCAGTGAGGTATCAGGGCTTGGTCTCTACATTCCAACACCTCACCTGCGGTGTTCCCCAGGGGACCAAGATGGGACCACTGTGCTTCATCATCCTGATCAACGACGCTCTATCGGACACTCCTCACAGGTGGAAGTACGTGGATGACTGCACTGTGGGGGTTTCAGTGGACAACACCGCACCAGACTACTCATCGCTCCAAGGCACCCTGGACAGGCTACAGGCATGGACTACGGAGAACAAGGTCACCATCAACCACACCAAAACCGTAGTCATGCACATCAATACCGCCACCACTCCAGTGCAAGCCCCAGCAGTCACAGTGGGTGCCCATCCTCTCCAGCTGGTGCAGTCTGCCAAACTCCTGGGTGTAACTATAGACAACAAACTTGACTGGAAGGCCCATGTAAATAACACAGTCAAGGCAGCCTCGTACCGTCTCTACATGCTACGAAGACTTAGGTCACTTGGGACACCCACGCCAGAGCTGAGGACCATCTACAATGCCTTTATTCTCCCCAAACTAACGTATGCGTCACCAGCCTGGTCGTCTTCTCTCAACTCCACCCAACAACGTCAGCTAGAGAAGGTACAGAAAAGGGCCTGCAGAATCATGCTCGGCGCAGAATACTCCGGCTACACCAACGCTCTCTCCACCCTGGAAATGCCATCCCTCAGTGACCTCCACCACCAAGCACTGGAAAGGTTTGGCCGTGGACTACTGCACCACCCTCGCCATCGCCACCTCCTGCCACCTGCAGCCCCCCACCCAACTCGCGCAGTCCGCCACTACAACAAAATTCAGCCCATAAGAGCCCGCACCGATAGATATAAGAACAGCACCATCCCATCTATTGTTAAAATAATAAACAACTCCTGATTTATGTACTGTACAGCCCTGTAAATGTATTCAATGCATATTATATCATTATGTCTAAATCAAATGTAAGTCTGTATTTTTTCAGCCACCGGCTGCAACTCTATTAATAAACCGTTTATTATTATTATCATTATTATTATTATTATTATTATTATAAACTCAAATCCATAACCATTACATATAGTGCACTTCAATGCTGATAAATGATCCATGACTAACCTGCATGTGAACATAGGTAAAGTCTACATTCATGGAGACTTCAGCTGCTTTCAGAGATAGCTCCTTGTTGCAAGACAGAACCTCCAAATGAGACACTTTCTTGCCAATAAGTGACATCACATCACCATAGTTCTCTAAACAGGAAGTTGTTGTCAGAAATGCCACACGTAAAGTCTCTGCATGCTGAAAATTAATGGCACGTAATAATATATTATGTCAAATCCATGGGTGGTGGGTGCTGGGCATGTTTTCCTTAAGGCTAAAGTACCGGAGTCTGTAAATGCAGTCCTAATTAAGTTAGAAACTCAATTTCTTCACTATAATAATCCAGAATAGTTTATCTAAAAGTTTGGTTAAATAAATATATTTAAAAATAAAAAAATCTACAGATACAGACATGAATGAAGCTGTATGTTACAGCAAAGACTGGTATTTTCCACTCCCATGGAGGTGTGGGGGATTAGTGGTCTCATATTACTGACCTCCTGATGTAATGTCAGGTCACCCTTTCTTGGGTGGGGGATTAGTGGGTTTCATGACCTGAAGATTATGGGGAAACTTTCGTTGTGGCCCTCGACATCTCCAAAGCATTTGACAGGGTATGGCACAAATCTTTGTTTTCTAAACTTCCCTCTTATGGTTTCTCTCCCCCACTTTGTTCTCTAATTTCTAGCTTCCTTGAGAACCGACCCCTGGCAGTTGTTGTCAAGGGATTGATCTCTCGCTCTTTCTCTCCCAATAGTGGTGTACCACAGGGTTCTGTTCTTTTACCTACTCTCTTCCTTCTTTTTATCAATGATTTACTTCACACTACAACTAATTCTATCCATTCTTACGCTGATGATTCTACTCTTCACTATTCTTCACATTTTCCCCTTCCTCCTAACTCTCAAACTAGATCTGTTTCTAGAGCTGATATCATTTCATCTATCAATGTGGATCTGTGCAGCATCTGCGAATGGGTAGGTAGAAAATTGGTTAAATTCAATAATAATAAAACTCAATATTTACCAATTACACTTTCCAAATTAGATGATCTCCCACCAATCACATTTCAGGATGCAATCATTCTGCCAAGTTCTAAAATAGATATGCTAGGCCTCACCATTTCCTCTAATATGTCATAGAAGTCACGCATCCACAACATTGCTAAAGCTGTCTCCTGAAAGCTGGGAATGCTGTACAGATGCCAAAGCTACTTCACTCCAGAGCAGTTGCTTCAAGTTTATAAGGATTCATTCGTCCTAACTTGGAGTACTGCTCTCATATCTGGGATGGCTCTTCTTCTGTCCAATTGTTAGATAGGGTGGAATCAAAGGCATTTTGTCTTAATGACTCTTCTCCTTTAGTTGATAATCTTTCTACCCTTTCTCTTCGCTGCAATGTTGCATCACTCTCTCTTTTACAGGTACTTTAACGGGCAATGTTCGGTGGATTTGGCATCCTGTGTACCGTGTTTCCATACCCATACAATCTGTCTAACTTTAAAAAGCTGGTTTTCCATGCCGGAAAATCAGCATTGTGGTGTTGATTAATATAATCATTCTTTCTATTTTTAATTTCATTTTACTCTTATTTTTTTGCTCCCCTAGGCCCCATTGTGGGTCGATGACCTGTGTCCAGGTGGGCTATTCACAGTAAAAAAAAAGAAGATAAATGTTAGTATAAATGAGGAAAGTTATATCCCTTCAACATTAAGTAACAGAACATTTTAAAATATGGAGTGAGAAAGCAGAAAGGTGTGGGTATTTAGAGAGATGGAGTGGAAATGAGTGTTGCTAAGCACTCATCAACAGCTGATATTTAACTCACTCCCATGCAGTCACACACATGCAGTCACTGCATCCTTGACCACTGTATGGTCGAGACCTACTCAGGCGCTGCTCCTGCTGAGCAGCGGCCCCCCTTGGCCAATGTTCGGCCCATTCCCCAAATCCCTCTCCCCGACCCATCCTCACCACTGGGATATCAACATAATCAAAAGTGAAAATTTTGTTTCGAAAAGAAGTGAGATCAGTGTTGAACAGTGATGAACAGTGTTTAAGCCAGTGAATTCAGCACTAGACAGTACCAGTGAGAGCCGTTACCCACCAGTGGGATAAGCACCCCTGGGAACTGACTGCCGTCTTCTGACCAGGAGGTGCTAATCAGTCCACCTTGGTAACAACAGAGGGCCAGCCGGCTATGCACCTGACTACGAGATAACACAACACCACCCAGCAGGGCGAGGTACTATGACACCACCCAACACTACCTGGTGTCCCCATGACCAGGTGAGGTCCTTCATTTCAACAACCGAGGATGAGTTACTACACCACATGAACACCACACCACCTGATGTCTCCATGACCACGTTAGGTCCTTCATATCAACACCTGAGGACGAATTAATACACCACGTGAACACCACACCACCTGGTGTCTCCATGAACAGCCCAGACCCTCTGGCCATCAACTGTATACAATAATAATTTGTATGTTCAATCAGTGTTCCTTCTCCTTTCAGTAATGAAAGCTTTTGTTAAAAGACCCACCCACCCCATGTCTTTGTATGTAATAAGTCATTTTTGTTCAATGAATATTTTCAGCCTTTGGGCTGCCGACTTTTTCAATAAACCGTTAATTATTACTATTATACAAATTTGTCATACAATAAGACCCTCACTCCTCATGCTTGCTGTCTTAATTCCCATATGTGTGTGTGTGTGTGTTTGGCTGAAGAGTGTGGGAGTCAAACCTTTGTGGGGGGTGAGGGGGGAGGGTCGTGCAGTCAGTTTTCTCCCCCCCCCTTTCACTCAAGCATGGCTATTGAAGACCCTCACTCCTCATGCTTGCTGTCTTAATTCCCATATGTGTGTGTGTGTGTGTTTGGCTGAAGAGTGTGGGAGTCAAACCTTTGTGGGGGGTGAGGGGGGAGGGTCGTGCAGTCAGTTTTCTCCCCCCCCCTTTCACTCAAGCATGGCTAATTGTGATAGGGAGATGAATTTGATACCATAATGATGCTTAATAAATTCTCTACCAAATGTTTCCAATAAGATATCCTTAAACAAAATATTTCTATATGATACAGTGATGGGAATTTCATTCCTTTTTTTTTTTAAAGAAAGAAATGTTGATACCCGAGTCAGTAAAATCAGTTTTAATATTGTTAGAAACCATTTTTTTTCATCAAAATAATCCTGAATACTTTATCTAAAAGTTTAGTTAAATAAATATATTTAAAAAACAAAAGCTCTATATGATACAGGTGTGAACAGAACTGTTTCTTTTATCTTCACTACTGGTCGGCTCGTGAGTCACTTGGGTGATCGTCACGTCTCTGTTACACACTTCACTTAATTGACTGTAATACATAACTAATCATGTCTTAACACCTGCAATGAAGGTGGGAGCATGGGAGCTATCAAACAGGGAGGTACTACCGCCTGGGAAGATATTGGAATCATAATGTGTTGTCTAATGGTAGACCCTGCTGCCATATGGCATCACGAATATTGTGACCAAGTCCCAGGTTGCTGATCAGTCTTTCTGCCTCATTTACACACAATTGCAGGATCTCAATTGTTTCTCTTACTATTGACAACACAACATACTATACATATAGCATTTCTCACTATTGATTATTGTTTTTCTTTTCTTTATTATCATTATTACAGTGTTGTTATTATTATTATTATTTTATTTTACTTTTTATTATAAATTTTATTTACTATGAATTACTATTATTTTTAAATTTTCGCCCCCCAGGCCCCAATGTGGGTCAGTGACCTGTGCCCGGGTGGGCTAATCCTATAAAAAAAAAAAAACTGACCCAGTGATGGGTGGGGGATCACTGGGTCTTATGACCTGAATATGTCTTGAATTACATTATTTTTTACCTATGAGGTATATACATAGTATTATACTGTACAGTATAGTCTGCATTTACCCGTGGAGGACGGCGTAAAATGAGTAACGCATAAATGAAATAACAGAACATATGGGATTAATTGAAATAGAGACTGGGCCGACCCCCAAACTCCACTTTTTCCGACACAATACGTACGTTGTAGTAAAAATAGTATCTTAATTTTATGATGGTATGCACAAACACATAATATAGAAGAGAAATATCAATAAGAGAATAATATACTGCACCAGGTAAAAGAAAATCAAAGTTTAACACTTACGTTAGTAGAAGAGATGGGTCGGCATACGAGGATGGGGGCTGGTTCTGAGGCAGAGGGCAGATTACTGGCCCTCAGGTGAATCACCATCACTATCCACCATAGTTGTCAGGGCCTCCCTGACAAACCCCTCAAAGTCACCATCACTGTCACTATCACTGGCTTGGGCTGGCTGTGGTGGGTTGTGGGCGAAGAAGTCAGTAATGCTACGCTGACGGCTAGTGTTGATGTGGTCGTGATACATCTGGATGTACTGCTCCATACTTTGGTCTAGATGGTTATTGGAGACTTCATACCGGTGATTGACATGGTCTTTTGAAAGGGTGAGCTTTAGTTTCTCGGCAAACTCAATGGCATCCTTTACATCACCATGAGTTAACTTCTGTTCTCTTGCTGCCGCACCACCTGTCTCCTCACTGACGTCATCGTCTTCCAACATCTCGTCGGCAGTCACCTCAGGATCCCTGACTACCTTCATGATGTCGTCGTTGGTGGTCTCGGAGAAGCCTGCAGCTGTAACACTCTGTGCAGCTTCTCTTGCAAGGTCCACTGCCACTGCAACAGACTGAACCTCACCAGCCACAGTTTGCCTCTGCCTCCCAACTGGGATACCTTGCAACACATGCCGCCACGCTGCCCCCATGCCTCCACCAAGAAATCAACAGCTTTCTTTACGTCAAACATTTTCCAAAACTGTTTAACTCGCACTTCATGCTCCGCCAACTCTTGTTCTGGATCCTCGTTGTCGTCGCTCTCGCTATCTGTGCCACTCAGAAGGTTACGCAACTCATCCTTGGTGTTGGTGTAGTCGTTCAGGAGCTTAAACTTCTTTGTGGAGAATGCAGCCTTAACGTTGCATATCAACTCCTGGTCCATGGGCTGGATTAACGACGTAGTGTTGGTAGGAAGGAAGACCACTTTTACACTGGGGTGACGATCCAACAGTAGGGGTGAGTGTCCTGGTACGTTGTCAAGGAGCAACAAAATCTTGAATGGAACATTCTGTTGCTCACAGAATTTCTTCATGTCGGGAACGAAACATGTCATCAAACCAGGAGAGGGACAGAGAAGAGAACATCCACGCCTTACGTGCGGTCAGCCAGTGGACATTTAGCTTGGTCATGTCCATGTTCTTGTAGGCGTGCGGCTTGCGGGCTGTGTGGATAACCGACAACTTGAGTTTACAGGTACCGGAGGCATTGGTGGTAAACAGGACAGTGATGTGCTCCTTCTGGAATTTCCGGCCCCTACACTTGCTGGCAGACTTGACAACGAAGGTCTTGGAAGGTAATTTTTTCCAAAACAGACAGGATTCATCCATGTTGAACACCTGGTCGTCGGTGTACTGTCCTTCCTCCATAACTTCTCGTAAGAATGGAGGAAAATCCATGGCGGCAGCACGGTCAGCACTGGCTCCTTCACCAACAATGTTAATGTTGGAAATCTTGTTCCTTTTCTTAAACCCTTGCAGCCACCCAGAGGAAGCAGTGAAGGGTTTGGCCTCTGCAATTCCCATCTTGTGCGCCACTGATGAGTACAGTTCACGAGCATAGTCCTGCACTGCCCGCGTGTCCACAGCCATGTTACGTCTTGCCTGACGAATTAAGTAGCTCACCAGTAAGTTCTCAGTCTTGAGCAGCACCTTATTCTGACAATACTTCACCATTGAAGCACCTGCAGACTTTGTGATGCTCAAGTGTTCTTTAATCTTGGCGGCATCCTTCTTGATCGTCCGGATCGTAGATTCGTTCACGCCAGCAATGAACTTGTCTCGTTCCTTTCTCCAAATCTTGCACAATCTTGTACTTAACTTCGTAACTTAGGGCACGTCGTATCTTCTTGGGCTTCGGGCGGCTTGGTCCAGGTAAATCAAGGTTTTTCTGGGGTGGTGGGGTTCCAGCGGAAGCCATTGTTGAACAGATTAGCGGGCACAAGAGAGAACAGTATACGCGGTGACTGAGAACAATGAGACTGACGCGGCTAGGTCAGTAGCTTCCCTCCCGTGCCAGGCTACGTCATATAACATTAGACCAATCACAGCTCGCGGCGGAGGGAAGTAAGGATAAGTGGCCCAATCACAGTCCGATACGTCATATGACGTCAGCGATAACGCAACAGCGACATACTGCGCATCCATATCCGAGCCGCTTCCCGCGTAAGGTTAGGAATGGACCGCGTGAATAAAAAATGGCGTGGCGCGTCTGGACCCCCAGCCGCTCTCCGCATAAATGACCAAATTTACCGCGTAATTAAAGCATTTTTATTCTGGCAAGGCACCGCGTAAATGACCAAACGCGTAAACAAAAACCGCGTAAATCCAGACTATACTGTATTGTATATGAAGGGCACATGTATTAATAAGCACCGATTATTACACTAACGTATCTTTACTAATTAATGAAAAACAAATAAACAATATTGTATCATGAATGAGTCAGTACAGTAGACAGCAGTGAGACGACCCTCTTGGGAGGGGGGTGGCACGGTCACTTCCCCCCCACGGAGGAGAGATTAACGCCTATAAAATGTCACTGACTTGACTTACGAGAATATAACTTGTATCGCTAGAGTTCTTGTAAGATAGCAATTAATTGAGTATAAACATCCCTTATGTTGCATCATACATAATAATATTAGTAATTAACTTTGCACATTTGAATACAGGTTGTGATAATTTATGTGGTTGCAGTTTCAAAGCTTTGTGACATCACTAGTGTATAATGAGTCTCCATATGCCCTGGTTTATTCATTGATCAGTTGTTTATGTGTAAAAGTAGCCCTGTTGAGCTATCATGTATCAAATAATCTTAAAATAGAAATTATAATGTAAAATGTTATAGGACAATGGTTTAGTGTGTACTGTTTAAATGTCTTGGAATGGCATTTCACCACCTGACTCCTGAACAAACTCTTCATCAACTTCTTCAAATTCTACAATGTGCTTGGCAAGCTCAAAACACACACACACACAAGTCTTACCCAAGCTAACCTTCACACAGTGAGGTCCCAGGTACTCGGTGATAATTCCCCTGAGACTCCACGATAGAGAGGCCTGGGACCACACGTTACCCAATTGAGTGAGTGAAGTCCTGTGACAACAGACCACGTGGTGTCCCCATGATGCTACGACACCACGTAGTGAATGAGTTGCTACAGCATCATGTGAAGTTCCTCATAACACCATCTGTGAGGGAATTACTACACCATGTGATGCCCCTCATAACACCATCTGTGAGGGAATTTCTAGGCCATGTGATGCCCCTCATAACACCATCTGTGAGGGAATTACTACACCACATCAGTCCCTCATAACACCATCTGTGAGGGAATTACTACATCATCAGGCCCCTCATACACCATCTGTGAGGTAACTACTACATTATCACGCCCCTCGTAACACCATCTGTGAGGGAATTACTACACCACGTCAAGCCCCTCATAACACCATCTGTGAGGGAACTAGTACTCCATGTGATGCCCCTCATAACGCCATCTGTGAGGGAGTTACTACACTACGTGTCTGCTGTTCAACAACTCGGCTCACATGATCTATGTGTATAAACATTAATCTGTATGTTCACTGTATGTTCCTTCACCTTTCTCTAATGAAGGCTTTTGTTAAACCATCAATGTATGTAATAAGTCATTTGTGTCCAATGTATATTTTCAGCCTTCGGGCTGCAGAACTTTTTCAATAAACAGTTTATTATTATTATTATTATTATTATTATTATTATTATTATTATTACACACACACACGGGAATTAAGACAACAAGCATCCAGTGAGGGTCTAGTGTGACTGCATGGAGGCGAATTAAAAGATCAGCTGTTGAGGAGCTTATCACTTGGCAATACTGGTACATGTTATATTCCTTTCCACTCCATCTCTCTAATCACCCACACCCTTCTGCTTTCTCACTCCATATTGTAAAATGTTATGTAATATAATGATGAAGGGATACAACTTTGCTCATTTATACTTATACTTATCACAATCTCCCTAAAAATACTTAAGGTTTCGTGTTTATTCAAGACATCTTCAGGTCCCCTACCCAAGGCCGGATTTTTTGTTTAAATTCCGGCTTTGGGACTGCTTTTTCGAGCAAATTTCAATTCCGGCTATTGGAGAGTTCCGGGTTTGAGGGATTTCAGCTAACAGAGATATTACTATATATATCACTTAATGTATAAAAAAATCAACAACATACTTGAAATAAATTTGAGACATATGTTAGTGTAGGACCGGTATATGATTCTGCTTCTCTTTTATAATCCACTGCCGGCTCTTGCTCCTGCTGATCTTCATCATTTGGGTTCTTCCCACCTAGGATCACATCCCCAAATGTTATATCTGTTGGAGGAATAATAAACATTTTAATTCATAACAGCTCCCATAAATTGTTCTTATAGTTCTAAAATTATCTGCATCAACATACATGTACAGTTGTTTCTACATGACCTGACCACAGGCTGGGAATATGTGAGGGCACAGGTATGACATGCGGCAATGCAGCGCCTTAGTCATGGGTGTGAAACTATGGAGTACCCTGTTTGCCGGTTCCCTATAGTTCAGTCCTAGTCCCTCGGTTGTGGCTACACTACAATGTTGCATAACAAACAAATAAAGCATCTATGTGATAAATGTTCTTCAACAATGTGTGGTAAGGCAAAGAGGGAAATTTGACTGCTTAACGCTCATTCATTCAGCCTTGACTATGGTGCTGCGGTGCCATATCTCGTAGCAAAGCCTTCACACATTCCCAGACTCTGGCACGTTCATGTGGAGGCAACTGTACCTCTGTCCTGTACTGGTGAAACTTATACAAAGATCATCTAATCTTACGCACAAAAAAATCTGGATCTTACAGGAAAATAAGGCAGTATAAAGAAAACAAATGACTGAAGTATAACATCCCATTTTATGGCTAAGGAGAAGAGTTAAGAGAACTGATGGGATATTTCAGCCATAACACTCCCTGGCAGAGCTTGGTGTCTAGAACCCCATTACAATACTGTATGCATTAAGAATCAATGTAAATGTTATTAAATAGTAAGTAGCCACTCATGTAGTCAAAGTAAGGCTGTGAAGCAAACTCGAGTGTTTGTTTTGTAGGTTTCTCTACAGTGACAACCCAAGAAAGCACTATTGGCATCACTCAGGAGAACATAAGAGTTGGCTGTACCCTTCTTTCATCTTCCATACCATAATGGCTGGCTTTTACCATCTACCTCAATCAGTAATGTCCTTTTAAGACCACAAATTTATATATAAATTTTCAACTGTTGGGAAGGAGTTGTCAATGGGTTAATTTTCAGGTTTATGTAGTAAGAGATTACTCATCACAGGTCACTACCTAGACCACTAATCCAGTACCTGAGTGGTTGGAAGATTCTGAGCTACAGGGCAAAGTTGCTCAAACAGCTATCTGGAAATGCTCTATGAGTTCAACAGATGTGACTTATTCAGTTCTGGCAGCAGAGTATGGCCAAGTGTCCATCACTGGCCAACCTGGCACTGACCAGTTATTTTTATTCATATATTCTGTATGTTCCTTTTGAATTTATCTTTTCCCACACAAATTTTCAAGTTGATTGAAGAAATCTTTTGAGCAAGTCTGAAAATTTTTCCAACTCTCTGATTTACGCGTTCTTGGACTGTGCCCTGTGGTGGAATCACATCAGTGAAATCATAATGAGCACTGTCTTGACCATGGCATTTGGATCATCAATGGACCAGACAATGGCTTATTTAAATGATATCAGCATCAGTGGAATGTTATTGATGAAAATGCAAGTTCAGTCCAGCTACTGGTGACGAGAATCTACTGGTAACAGTCAGACTCGCTGGGATCCTATGTAAGCAAAAGTCAGATGCATTGGGGCCCCTCAAGAAAATTTTGCTGGTCAAGGATCATACATGAAATGCCTCAGAAGTTCTCATGTCTTCTTGGGAGAAATCCCTGAAGGTGGAATTAAGATCTAAGCACCTGGTGCATTTCATAATACAAGATGGTTGGATAAAGACATTTACTCCCCCAATCTATATTTTTCATCATCAGTTTCACCTCACAACATATGAGTTAAAAGCCATGACTGAGGTTAGACTAGTGGTTGTCCTTGTGTATGCATCAAAAACGAAAAACCTGTTATTTTCTTCCTCTTCAATGGGGAGGAACAAGCATCAGTGTCTTTTTAAAGCTAAGACCCACAGCGTTATGAGGCTGATCCTATTTACCAACACTATTGGGATGTGGTGAAAATCCTGACACAGTGACCCCTCGGTTAACGAACTCGATCCGTTCCAGAAGGTCGTTCGTTAACCGAAAAGTCCGTTAACCGAAACCATTGTTTCAATGGGTTTTTGGGTAATTGGTTCCAGCTCACCGAAAATTTCCTAAATTCAACAAAAATGGTAGAAAAGTTCACTCACTTTGAGGTGTGTATGTAGAAGGCTCCTGGATGATGATGATGATGATGTGCATTTGAAGTGGGAGGTGGAGGAGGAGAAGGGAGAAGAGAAGGCATTGGGGTGGAAGAGAAGTCACCCCATGGCACCATTTCACCCATAAAATTTTAGTTCTCTTGGTGTATTTCAAGATTATTTTCTTTAAATCAACACTGCACTGCATTATATATTGTCAATATGTAAAATAAATTTCAAAATGACCAATAATTTGCTTGGAAACACAGAAAAAAGCATTTAGTTGAAGAGAGTCTCAAGCAAGATGTTACCTCCACTGAAAACAGAGAGAATAACGCCTGTTTGCTGTGTTGAGAGGCTGGATGCCGCGCATTAAACTAGTCACTTTACCTTCAATTATGTTCAATAATTGTTAAAATGACTAAAAAATTGAATATTAAACTTTTAAAATTATTGAATAGTATAAACTTTTTGATATTTACTAAAATAGTATGGAATTTAAGCCCTAGAACCGATTAATGTATTGGCAGACTGATACTAAAGCTGGTTGCCCGGTCAGTGCAAGCGAAAACATGTTGAGGTCGGTTCGTAAGAAATTCGTTAACCGAATTTTTGTTCGTTAACTGAATTGAAGATCCTTATGGAAGGCAGTTCGTTAACCGAAATTTCGTTAACCGAGGCGTTCGTTAAACGAGGGGTCACTGTAATTGTAAACAATGCAGCAAGGCTACCCTGATCTCAAAATTAATTCCACCATCACATAGAATGAGCAAAAGCAGTTTCTCCTTTGATTTTGCTGCTCATCACAAGACATTCTCTGCTCAAACCAAGATGAGTCTCAGGTAGTGACAAGTTTCTATATTTCTCCTCCTGGAGCATAATGAGTCATCAGTTCAATTTTTTTTTTAAACTTTGTTTATGCATTTCATCAAAATATTTTATAAGAGGCATAGCAAGAGGTGAACTACTATGTAACGTGGATTGTTTATAAATACATAAGATGGTGGCAGCTCCAAGCATCTACAGATGTTCGTTATGTAAATCACTTTTTTATATGATTATGTCGTAGACTAAGGCAATTTCTGTACAAACAGCTATTTAGCTGAGGGTATTTGCACCTGACCGAAAATACCATGATAGTGGTGGAGGTGGTGGTACAGTGGTAATGTGAGTATCTCTCACCAGTATGTCATAAGTTTGTGTCCTGCTTGGCCCAGAACATAGGTGTAATGGCCCTTGTTTCATGAACAGAATGATTATATAAATGGGTAATTACATATTGATTTATATACATAATCATCCCCTGTAACTTTCCACTGGCTATGATGAGTCATCTTGATGGCATCTGGTCGGCACTCTTCCTTATAAGGTGTGGCCAGAGACAGCTTAGGTCAGCGTTGAAAGGGCCGGGCGTTCGGGGCACTGACACCCTGGGGCCAGACTCTCACTCAATGACTCACATAGGAAGGCCGTCTTTAAGCAGGTCTATTTACATAGCCTCCGTCCTTCTCTTAACACTCACAGTTACAGTGATAAGTTACGGTTAATTTACACTTTGGAATTGTCTTAGTTGTTCCTGAATAAATGGATAACAGACTTGGGTTTTGCTACTAAGACCCAATAAAATATAAACGTTCCAGCCTACAAAATAGGCCCTGGAATACAGGTGAGAAGGGTGTTATCCAGTGTGATCCTCACTACCAAGTATCACAGATTTCCTCTTGGATTAACACTGGACAATTAAAGTTCATAAAAAAAATTGTGTTCTGACCTCGCTAGAGGAAAGGTCACGGCAGACTTAGCTCCTGGGGATTAATTGTCGGTAATGGCTAGTGCTACTTGTGAACAGGGCTGTGCCCTTCTGAGGGCCAAGCTACTGGCTGAGTTAGTGAAGGTCAAAGAGGAAAACTTGAAATTAAAGGAAGTGATAGCGAGGATGAAGGAAGAAGACATGAGACAAGGAAAGCCCATGCCTGACGAAAACTCAGGGGAATGGAAGGTTGTGAGGAGAGGAATGACTAAATGGTAGTGAGAAAAGACTCCAAGGAAATGAAAACAACTAAGTGTAAAAACTCTTTTAGTCTTTTGATAGACAAATTGGACATTACCATAGTCAGGGACAGGGCTGACAAGGAAGGTAAGAAAACCTTAATTGTAGGCGATTCCCAGGTATGGTACCTGGATAGAGCTTTTTGTGGTAAAAATTAAAATCGGATGAGGGCGTATTTGCCAGGAGCTAGGGTGGGGGATATAGTTGACAAGATGGACAATATCTTCTCAGGTAATGGGAACAAATCCATTATCTGCATCAGTGCAGGAGGCAATGATATTGGCCGGTGAAGGAGTGAGGAGCTTCTTGATAAGTTAAAGATAGCTATAGAATGTATTAGGGTGAAGGGAGGGATCCCTATCATATGTGTACTGCCTAGAAGGAGAGTTGGCAATGAAAGGTTGTCAAGGGCAGTTGGTGTCAATGGCTGTCTTGACAGATATTGCAAGTCAATACCAGTCCCATTCATTGACAACTGGGACAACTTTTATGGCAGAAGGGACCTTTATGCTAGGGATAGGGTACATCTGTCAAGGGATGGGGTGGCAACCCTGGCTGGCTCTCTCGAGAGGGCAGTTCAAAAGATGTCGAAGTCTTTAAACTGCTAGGGGAACATACGGGCAAGGAGGTGGAGGAGACTGCAGTGGGAGCGGGTAAACAAAGTGAAAGGTTACAGGGATATAGTGATTGGAATGATGACAAAACTAAAATATTCCATACCGAGAGGCAGATTAGGAAAGGAGGCGGAGTAGCAATAAATATCAGGGATAATCTGAAGTGTGAAATAAATAAGGAATTAAAAACTGAACTAAATTCAGAAACAATTTGGATAGAATTAATCAATTGTAGGGAAAAATTAATCTCATGAGTAATATATAGACCTCCCAATCTTGATAGAGTTAATGAGCAAATTATTTGGGATGAAATGCGCAGGCCATCCAAGCATAGCAAAGTCTGTATAGTAGGCGACTTTAACTTTAGTCAAATAGATTGGATCGACCTTACAGGTAACACAGAATAAGAGGGTTTTCTTGAAACAGTTCAGAGCTGTTTCCTAAGTCAACATACTGTATAACCGAACCCACCTGGGGTAATAATATACTCGATTTAGTTCTGTCAAACAGAGAAAACCTCATTAGTAATGCCGAGGTAGGGAACGAACTTGCTAACAGCGATCAAAAATAATATTCTAATTAGAATTTAATGGCAGTCGCAAGGAAAATTCCATTAAAGTCCCAGATTTCAGAAGGGGTATCACGTTTTGGGACGGATTACATGACCTCACACAGTGTACCCACAGAGGGTGACCTCACTTTACCTGGAGACCTGAGAACAATATCCTCACAAAATATGACGGTTGAGGATGACCTGATCACAAGATCTGAGGTTGACGAGTTCCACAACAATTTAAATAATGAGTTACTTAATGCACAAAGGTAGAACATACCATACAAAAACCTCAGATCAGACAACAATGACCCTAAATGGACAAATAATTATTTAAAGAACATTATTGGACAAAGGAAGACTATAGGTAGAAGAATAAATTGTGGTGATGTTTACCTCTGAGATTATTATAAGGTATTGGCCGATAGGGTTAAGACCAAGATAAAAAAAGCAAAGAGGAATAATGAACTGAAGGTAGCAAGGGAGGATTCTTTCAAATGATTCAAACTAAAACAAGAGAAAAGAATGGACCAATACAGTCAGATACCAGTGAGCTAACTGATAATGATGGAGAAATGAGCAATAATCTGAATACATGTTTTTCAATAGTTTTCACCACCGAAAATTTTAACATGATACCCGAGGCACCGACTATGTACCAAGATAGTGAAGAAAATAGATTAAGTGAGATTGTAGTGACTAGTAATGATGTTAGTAAGTAAATAGACAAGCTAAAGCCGAATAAGTCGCCAGGTCTCGATGAGATATTTGTCAAGAGTATTAAAGGAATGTAAGGAAGAGCTTAGTTTGCCATTAGCAAATTTGTTTAACATGTCCTTGAAAATGGGTGTAGTATCACAATCCTGACATTTTATCATACTATATACACTTCATGATGCATAGAACATTTAAAATTGCATGTTAATGCTATTTATTTCTATATGTAATTACTGAATATGCAGTTGGCGGTTGTTTGCGCTTCACGTTCGTAGTATGTCCGTGTTTGTTTACATTATTTGAAAGAGGCGCATCACTCGTTGAAACAGAAGGCAGCTTAGAGGTCAGTGTTTTCCCTCTTAAGTATATTCTAAGGATATATGCCTTAGCATATTTAGCTATATTAATGGTAAATCTTTACAATGGATATCGAGTACAGTATACAGTAAGGAGATATGTTACCCATTGCCAGTTCCATACAAATGAATATAACAAAAGATTTGATTGCCCATTTATAAGGTGTATAAGGAAGTTATCTTCCTTTGCAGGACTGAAAGCTCATATATACCGTGAACACCAGGACAGACCTAAAACAACATATCAGTTTGGGGGATTAAATGTTAATTTTAAATTACATTGCAAGCTATTAATGTGCCAACAAGTATGTGAAGGACTGCAAGCATTATTGAAACATTTAAGACAACATATGAATAAAGGAACTAGTACAATCACTTTAAGCGATTTTCGACGTAACCCTATTAGTGTAGGTCCAAAGAGAACAATTCAAAATTATAACTTGGCTGTAAAACATGTCTTAAATGATGATAGTGCTGTAAATAGTGTTGGTGTGAAATTTGATTCTGCTTTCAATGCTCTAAAATATTATCATGTTTGTCAGTGTGGTCTACCACCTTGTCTTGGCCATGATATTTTTGAGGGAGTGGGGACTTATGATGTAGCCATGATGTTGAAGAATCTAATTAAAGAAAATAAATGGTTGACATATCAAGAACTCAACCAGAGACTAACAAATTTCCCTTATAGTGGTACAGATGCTAGCTCTAAATCATGTGAAGTAAATGCAGCAAGTGATAAATTAGGTGGGCAAGTTGCACAAAACTGGTCTTTAATACGGTTATTGCCTCTCATTATAAATGGCAAAGTTAAGAATGCAGATGATCCAGTATGGCAAATGTTCATTTAATTGCATAATATTGTGGAACTCATTTGTGCACCTAAGATTAATGAGTCAGATATTGCTTATCTTGCCATCCTTATTGATGAATATCTAGTATATAGACAATCCAATTTTCCCAATGAGAAGATGAAACCAAAGGTTAGGTTAGGTTAGGTTAGCTAAGTGCATCACGATGGATCTGAGTTATCTCCATTGTTCACGAACTCTTTGGAATTTAGTGTTCGTCAGTACTGAAAGTTTTTCGCTGTTTATTATTTCATCTTACAAATTATTTTTACAAAATTACACAAAAAATATTATTAAACATGTTTTGTGTATGTATAACAGATATTCGTTAAGATTTTACCCTTATTTGCTATACTTTTGGGTACTTTTGGGTAATTCGTGGCTCCCGTCAATAATTCATAAAGGTGTATAAAAGCAGAAGAATTGGTTGATTATTATCCATTATATGCTTATAAAAGAGGGAAATCACTAATGATAGCATTTAAGCATGCCATATCATTCTAAAGATATAAAAAAAATATGGTAAATTTTAAGTTATTTAACCAAGAAATACTGTAATATATACAGTTTTGGGGGTATTTTATAGTCCTGTGCTAAATTTGCTCCTCACTTGCCATTATGTTTCTGTTTTGTTCTAAGATGCTTATGACATCAAACTGTTTTTTAGTCCACAGAGAAAAATAATTATGGTTGATCAGGAAATACGACTAGATATTATATGCAAACATCGTATGGCACGACAATTACTTAACGGAAAGCCAATTAAAGGAGTTGCCAGAAAGTTCAATGTTAATATTGATGTTGCTAACAAGCAGATTTATGTATGCTTTTATGTTGTCAGGTTTAGGGCACCATGGAAGATTTAAGGCAATCAATTCAGGCTATTCTTCCAACACTTATTCCGTCAACATTAGAACAAGTTGTGGATCTCCTTGCCAATAGCATAGGTGTTGAAACAGTTGATGACTTGAAATATGTACAACTAGAGGACCTTTCAATGTTGAAGGCCATTGAAGTGCGTAGACTTATTGACAGCTGGGCGCAAGGTATGATAGTTGTTTGAGATTCATATTATCTTGAATGTTTTTTAAAAGACCGAAGCAATTGCATGATAAATAGTTGTAAGTTAGATTGTTCCTTATCAAGTAAACATTTGTATAATTATATAGTTACATTATCCCCTTATCAACTATATATATAATTTATGATTAGAGAGCCTTTCAATAGCATTTAGGAACTTACCCTATTCAGAAATTCCTAATTTTCTTCGTAGAATGTGGGCTTGAGGAATTCTCATTGCATGGCACTTGCCTCATAATACTCTACCTACTATCATGGGTGGTGAGGATATGTATATTCTGTACATTATTTATATAACTTCTACTATTATGAGAAATTATGATTTTTAGGCAACAATAATGCATGCTGTTTTTAGCCAATAGCTTTGTGATTGGTCCCTGTTCAGTAAAACTGTTACCAGTCTAAGGCTGTAAGTGTATTGTTGCATTATGTTCCTTTTACATTACCTTATTGTGGGCTTGGTTTAAGGATAATAGGTTGCTTGTGATTACCCTCAACTTCATAATCTCCTATTCCATGTGCCATATTATTGTGCTGCTTTTTTGGTGTTGCATGACTTACCATCTAATCAATTGACTGACTGCTTACATGCACTAGAATGTTTTGTGTCAGTGCTGTGAGGTTTAAATTTTTATTTAGGTTATACATTTCAGGACCTTCAAAATCTCTAACATCAACAAAGTCAGAGAATGTTTCAACAGCTATGATTACACAAGCCCCTAACATTGAGTGCGCATCAAGTTTATCGCATGAGTTGCAAGTCAATGTGAATGCAATGTGGTCCGATGATTATGAATTACCATGGGCAAAATTTTCAAAAAGAGATTTGCTAAATTTTTTAGAGAAAGGCATGAGGCCTACTCCCCCGGCAAGAAGAGAAATGGTGCGAATATTAGTTGATGAAGTATCAAAAGTCTGTAAAAAACCAGGTAAGAGGGCATTGACAACCATTGCCCATAAAATTGTAAAACAATATCCAAAATCTTTCCAAGATGAAATAAATGGAAAAATAGTTGGAACAGGTTTTGACTCACTGTTAAAGCAACTGCAGCTTAGGTTTGATAATATCAACAGAAAGAGTAATGATCAATCAATCAATGAAAAGAAAAAAGGATGAGGTCAGGACTGAAGATGAGGATCTGTCTGCAGCTAAAACTTCCCAAAAGGATGCCAAGCATGATACATATGGTTGCATTAATTATATGCCTACAGATTATCCTGATGGAGAAACAGAGGAATCACAACAAAACAAAAAATCTGTGTGTTGTTTACATTCTTCCGCTCGTGTGTGTTGTGGCCGGAACTGAAATTTTCTCGGAAAATAGTTCCCAAAGCCTGAATTTTCCGGAAAATTCCAACTTTGGAAACGATTTTCCTAGGGGCACATTTTCTGGAAAATTCAGAGAAAATTTTCCCGAAAGTACCCGGAACATTCTGGGGGTGGGAGATATTTTTCCAGGTTTGAGAGATGATATAATGAGCACTTTCTGGAATTTCCGAGAACATTTTTCCTTTACCCTGGAAGTTCTGGGGATGAGGAATTTTTCCCGGCTTTGAGAGTCATCTCATTACCTGTAAATCTTTCATTCCCCGAAGCACTCTGCACCAATTGTTCCGGCCAACGGAGATATCAGTGTGTGTGTGTATAATAGTAATAATAATAATAATAATAATTAACGGTTTATTGAAAGAGCTTGGCAGCCAGAAGGCTGAAAATATACAGTTACATCATTGGGGAATGGGTTTCGAATTCCAAATAATATACAAATAACATGTGTGTGTGTGTGTGCGCAGTCAGTTCTGCTGTAACGCGATAGTTGTGTTCTTGTAAAACCTCGCGTTGTAGAAATTCACGCAATAGAAATAACAGGGCTTATGGAGAAAATAGGGTTAGGTGCAGATTACTTGAAATCGAAAAAAATTTACTAGTTAGCCTAACACAAAGGATAGCACAGTCTAAATAAATGTTACATTCATATCTAATATATATATATATAGATTATTATTCTAACATGAACGAACAAGGCACTGCTTTCAGATGCAGTTCTGATATTATACTTATGTTGTTTGATTCTGAGCTGCAGTGTTTTTCCTGTCTGACCTACATAATTACAATTACATTTGCTACATGGAATACAATAAATACTTCCATTTACATTCAAACCATTACCAATATGTTAATAAGGAATAGCCCAAGTTTGAATGTAAGTAAGAGTGTTCATTAGGAATCAATAAACAATGTTCATATTTTAGGTCACCCTGTATATTTAGGCCTCTCTCTGTCCTGTAATCGGTTGCCTCTGAAGATGTCTTGAATAAAGGGCAAGCTAAGGTACTCCGTTGTTTCCATTTTCCTGTGATTTTATCAAATTTATCTTATCACATTTTTCATTGTGGATTTACATGATATATATATATATATATATATATATATATATATATATATATATATATATATATATATATATATATATATATATATATATATATATGTAATATCCAGAAATTTCAAATAATTTCAAATGCCCATATGAGTGATACTGAGCGTTCAAGGTCATCTGAGGGAGGAGCTGCTGCTCAGCGAGAGACTGGAACTAGGCCTATATGATATTAAATGTAATTTGAATTAATAATGATGCGATTCATGAAGTTAAGGGACTATTATTGAATTTGAAATTATTAGATCGTTTAGCAGTCTGAATAATGTTTGGTGTCCCAAGGAGTTATTAGTTAGGCGGTAATATATCACGTAGGACCAAGCTAACGCCTTGGGAGACACTGACTGGCTGGGCCCAGTCGAGCATTCACACAGACAAGACGTTCCGGCGTCCATCAGAAATAGTCCGTGGCCTAGTCACCAGCTTTCCGCGCTATGTGCAGTATAACAAGTAAGTCTCATTCGATCTCAGACGGGGTTAGATAGGGCAGTGATAAAGTAAACTAGAGCTAACAGTGAGTTCATTTCAGGGTTTCCGTCAGAGCCCACTTGACTGGAGTTGACCGGAGTTGACTGCGAGAGATTGACTGCCGTTGATGATTGAGGGTGGCGATTGTCGCCATTGGACCGATCAGTGTAGGCCTGTCACTGTTTAGCGGGTAGCAAAGGATCTCTTGAGTGAACGAGTGCTCCCGACAACTAACACGACACGGGACCAGCATCAGCAGTGGGTGATCAGTTCTTACCACTCCGGTGCACAACCCACATGTCCGAGCAGCTAGTGAAACCCTCTTGCTAACAGGAAGCTAAAGTTTCTCTCAACTCGCAAGGTCTGATTGGCTCACTCTTTCCCTGCCCATGGACGCACTGGGGAGTACACTGAGGCTATCTGAGTATATTAATGGTCACACACTGAGACCGTGAGTCTAGGACTCTAGGAGATACCTAGAGGAACATTTATCTTCCTTATCACGGGTGTAGTTAACACCATTCCTCAGACTGATATTATCTTGACGTGTGTAGTTTAATATTTCTTAAATAATTTTGATAGTAGTGTTTTTTTGAATGTTTGTGCCTTGAATGGAACCAGAGTGATACTGTGATTTGATTCTTTTAATGCCTCTAATTCTTCATAATTCTGATCTCAGGTATAACCTTGTTCCCCAGAGCAGTGGTTAGGTTAGGTTAGGAAGTGTACACCTGTTGGGGTGCTATAATTTTGTTGAGTGATATTATTTGCTGAAAGCCCTTAGGGCCTATTCATTGTAGAGTATTTAATTTCTTATCTTTTATTACCATTCCTCAGTGACTGATATTATTTTGTTGAAGACCCTAAGGCCTATTCATTGTGGGTATTTAATTTCTTATTTTTTAGTACCATTTCCTAAGTGACTGATATTATTTTTGTGTGAAAGCCCTTAAGGCCTGTTCATATGTGCAATTAACATTTCTTAATACTTTAAATTTATTGTTGCCTGTGTTTCTAATAATTTCTATGTCATATAACTTTTATTCCCCAGAGTAGTGGTTAAAGTTTAAGTTAGAGGTCATATTGGTTTGTACCATTATTTGATTGTGTTTGTAGTGTTGGAGGGAATATAAGTGTCTAAATTTTACAGTGTGTCTCATTCATCCCAGTCAGAGCGCTATCCTTCCACGGGTCACAGACAGTTCATTTTTTGTAGTAGATTTAAGTGTTCTTGTGCTGGTTCAGGATTTTTCTCAAAGGGCGCTTCCTGCCATTACCATCTATTGTAATAAACCCCAAGTCAGGTGAGATAAGTCCAGTAAATTCCGACCCATTGACATATATATATATAT
>NW_024748502.1:10993807-11016307 GCF_018991925.1 Homarus americanus | reverse complement strand
CACCATTTTTGTTGAATTTAGGGAAATTTTCGTGAGCTGGAAACCACTACCCAAAAACCCATTGAAACAATGGTTTCAAGCTAACGCCTCAAGCAACCAACCACCTCGGATTTATATAT
Organism: Homarus americanus; assembly: GCF_018991925.1. Taxonomy (NCBI): domain Eukaryota; kingdom Metazoa; phylum Arthropoda; class Malacostraca; order Decapoda; family Nephropidae; genus Homarus; species Homarus americanus. Next base: position 11,016,188 of record NW_024748502.1, on the reverse strand, counting down.
ATATATATATATATATATATATATATATATATATATATATATATATATATATATATATATATAGTATATATATATACAGTATATATGCAGTAGTAACCATTTATGTCAATTGAACCCACAGGGTACCGAGGAAAGTGAAACCGCTAAGGAACAACAGAACATATGGATACCTAATAGAGACTGGTCTGAATTTCAAACTCCACTTTTTCTCCTAACACAATACCTATGTTGTAGTAAAATAACATCTAAATTTTAATACAGCCAGGTTAATGTCCATTCAAAAAATGGACTCAAATCCCCCCCCCCTCCCCCCTCTTCCCAGCTCACTAGCTCCTACCTCTCTGATTAATGTTTGGGTGAAAACTCTAGATTTTAAAGTTTAGTAATAAATAATACCTCAGACTAAAGTTAGGATAATATTATTGACATTTCTGGATTCCTTGCAGGTCAGGGAATATTTTGAATGTAAACTTCATATATTTTGCACAAAAGATAAAATATTTGCTTTGTGTAAACCAAATTATTACTTTAGATCTAAAATTTGTATGTCTAATGCAAAATCAATGATGTTTATATTCAAAATGATCATCATATTGTAAGAATTCCAGCAATGGAAATTATATTTTGGCCGGGTAATTTGTATGAATTTTATGAGCTAAACTTATATCTTCAGTAAAAAACAAAGAAATATTCTTCAAGGACACTATCTGTCAATCAAAATACTCCGCCCTAGCTGGGTCGGTCCCTCCCTCCCTACCAGAGAAGCGATTGGGAGAAAATAGTATATTTGTATTTTTAGTAATAAATAATAACTCAGACTAAAGTTAGGATAATATAATTGACATTTCTGGATTCCTTGCAGGTCAGGGAATATTTTGAATGTAAACTTCATATATTCTGCACAAAGGATAAAATATTTGCTTTGTGTAAACCAAATTATTACATAAGATCTAAAATTTGTATGTCTAATGCAAAATCCATGATGTTTATATTCAAAATGATCATCATATTGTAAGAATTCCAGCATTGTAAATTATATTCTGTCTGGGTACTTTGTATGAATTTTATGAGCTAAATAAAAAAATAAAAATAAATTATACTTCACCTCGTATATGAGTAGATGCACCGCGGAAAGTGAAAGTCTGGTTCTGGCAAGGTACCGCGTAAATGAGAAATCGCGGAAAGTGAAACCGTGTAAAGCGGGGTAATACTGTAATACTGTATATATATATATATATATATATATATATATATATATATATATATATATATATATATATATATATATATATATATATATATATATATATATATATATATATATATATATATATATACACACACACAGTCAACGCGGTTTGAACCCAGAGGGTCCCGCGTTAAGTGAAAACCGCGTTAAGTGAATAACAGAACATATGGGATTAATTCCAATAGAACCCAGCCCGACCCCCAAACTCCACTTTTTGACGACAAATAACTATGTTGTAGTAAAAATTCTATCTTAACTTTATGGTGGCATGAAAAACAAGTAATATAGAAGAGGTTAGGTTAGGAAAGATAAAGGTTAACATAGGAAAAATAAAGAATAGGTTAAAAAACGAAAATTTTTGAGGAACACTCACGGTAGTAGAAGAGATGGGTCGGCATACGGGGATGGAGGCTGGTTCCGAGGCAGAGGGCAGATTACTGCCCCTCAGGTGAATCACCATTACTAGGTGAATCACCATTACTAGGTGAATCAATATCACTGTCACTTACAGTTGTTATGGCTTCCCTGACAAATCCCTCAAAATCAACTTCACTATCACTATCACTGGCTTGGGCTGGCTGTGGTGGGTTGCGGGCGAAGAACTCGGTTATGCTTTGCTGACGGCTGGCTTTGATGTTGTCATGATACACCGTGATGTACGGCTCCATAGCCTGCACCAGTCGGGTATGGAAGACGTCATGGCGTTCATCGTCAGTGTCGCGGGAAACGATGGACTTAATTTTTTCTGTTAACTCTATGACACACTTAATATCACTATGACTTAAACTAGGTTCTTCGGAGAATGACGCACCTTCTTCCTCCTCTTCACTGGCGGGTTCTTCTTCCAACATCTCGTCGGCAGTCACTTCAGGATCTCTGATCACCTCCATGATGTCTTCGTTGGTGGTCTCGGAGAAGCCTTCAGCTGTAATACTGAGCGCAGCTTCTCTGGCAAGGTCCACTGCTACTGCAACAGTCTGAACCTGACCAGTCACAGGTTCACTCCTCCTCTCACCTGGTATGCCATGCAACACATGTCTCCATGCGTGACGAATCGTAGCAATAGACAGCAGATTCCATGCCTCCACCAAGAAGTCTACAGCTTGTTTGACGTTAAACTTCTTCCAAAATTGTTTGACGAGAAGTTCTTGAGTCGCCGCCTCTTGTTCCTTGTCCTCGTCGCTTTTACTCTCGCTGTCGGTGTCACCCAGCTTACGCAACTCATCCTTGGTGTTGGTAGAGTCGTTCAGGAGCTTGAATTTCTTTGCCGAGTATGCAGCTTTAACATTGCAGATCAACTCCTGGTCCATGGGCTGGATTAATGACATAGTGTTGGGAGGAAGGAAGACCACTTTTACGTTGGGGTGACGATCCATAAGTAGGGGCGAGTGTCCAGGTGCGTTGTCAAGGAGCAACAAAATATTGAAAGGAACATTCTGTTGCTCGCAGAATTTCTGCACGTCAGGAACAAAACAGTTGTCAAACCAGAAGAGGGACAGAGAAGAGGACATCCACGCCTTACGTGCGGTTAGCCAGTGGACATTAAGCTTGTTCATGTCCATATTCTTGTAGGCGTGCGGCTTGCGGGCTTTGTGAATCACCGATAACTTTGGTTTACAGGTACCGGAGGCATTGGTGGTAAACAGGACGGTGATGCGTTCCTTCTGCATCTTCCGGCCCCTTACCTTGCTCGCAGACTGGACAACGAAGGTCTTGGAAGGTAACTTTTTCCAGAAAAGACCAGATTCGTCCATGTTAAACACCTGGTCGTCACTGTACTGTCCTTCCTCCATAATCTCACGTAAAAACGGAGGAAAATCTCTAGCCGCCGCACGGTCAGCACTCGCTTCCTCACCAACAATGCTGATGTTGGTGACCTTGTTCCTCCTCTTAAACCTATGCAGCCAACCATGGGAAGCATTGAAGGGTTTGGGCTCTGCAATTCCCAGTTTACGTGTCACTGCTGCGTATAGCTCACGTGCGTACTCCTGCACTGAGCGCGTGTCCACCGCCATGTTGCGTCGCGCCTGACGCACCAAATAACTCACCAGCAAAGTTTCCACTTTTGCCAGCACCCTGTTCTGGCAATACCTGATAGATGAAGCACCTGCAGACTTTGTGATCTTCATGTGCTCCTTTATCTTGGCTGCATCCTTCTTTATTGTACGAATCGTAGATTCGTTGACGCCATGCTGGCGCGCGAGATCAACTTGGCGTCTTCCTTTCTCCAAATCTTGAACAATTTGGTACTTCAGCTCGTAGCTTAATGAACGTCGTGTCTTCTTTGGTTTAGTGCCGCTGGGTCCAGGTAAGGAAAGGTTTCTCTCTGGGGGTGGTGGTCCGGCGGAAGCCATTTTACGGAACAATGGATGCGCGTTAACCCGGCGTGGCCTTGAGGGATGAAACTGCCGCGGCTAGGTCAAGCGTCGTCTCTCCTCCCTCCCTCCCTCCCCGGGGTAGTCACGTCATAATACTTTAAGCCAATTACAGCTAGCAGCAGAGGGGGGTAGGGCTGCATGGCCAATCACAGTCCGAGACGTCATATGACGTCAGTGATAACGCAACAAAGACACACACTGCGCAACCTTACCGCGCCGCTTACCCAAGCGGAGGGAGGAGGAGGCAGGCAGGCAGGCAGGCGGGCGGGTGGGTGGCGCGTGGTCAAAATCTAAAAATAGCATCCGAGCCGGACACTCACCGCGTAGCTGTGGAAAAACCCGCGTTAAGTGAAAGTTCAGCTTTGGCAAGGCACCGCGTATATGATAAAACGCGTTAAGTGAAAGCGCGTTAAGCGGGGTAAAACTGTATGTGTATATATATATATATATATATATATATATATATATATATATATATATATATATATATATATATATATATATATATATATATATATATATATATATATATATATATATATATATATATATTGATCATAGTTTCTAACTTTGTGGTGTATATTTACAGGGGAATCCAGGTTGTGTGGAAACACATTTATGCTTGCCATTGACGGGATAATTGTCAACGACCACGTCAGCACCTTTGATTCTGGTTTAGCTATGCTGTCTGTTGCATATTACATATTGAACATCAAATATCCTATTGAAACTGCAGCAACAATGGAGTTTATTCAAAGGTAATTCCTGACTACACATCTAGAGTTGTATAGTGAATGAAGTAGGTAGCGTGACTCGAGGGTGAGAAGATAATATTACATATTAACACAGGCTCAGTGCAAGTGTAGTATATAAAACACAAATGCGTGTTACAGCTTTATATGGGGGGATTAATGGGGGTTTGTACACAATATAATAGACTATGATATTTTCCTATAACCTAGCATGTAGGATGGGCACTTCCACTAAGTCGCCCAAGAGGCTGACGAGCCGATCAGTGGTGAAGAGGATAAAAGTCAAAGTAAAATTAAGGACGTCTAATCAATACTGAGAAACTAGTGTATCCATACCTGTTGATATACTATAATAACAGTGTACTAAAGTAGCATACTATTGCAGGTGTTTTGTTGGAATCAACTCGGATAGAGGGAGCAAGATTGAGGTGAAGCTGAAGGGCAAGAGATATACACAAGTGCATCCAAAAGTTCTGTCATTCATAAACAGTATTGCTGATGTAGAATGGCGGAGTTACCAGTGAATCGAAATATTGGAAAACAGTGAGCTTTTTTTTATGAACTAACACCACCATAATTTAAGTACTTGGTTGAGGAGCCTGAATTGTTTACAAACAATAAGTGCTCTTCCATTTTCTTTTTCTCTCTCTTATCAGACTCTTCCAGTCTATTGAAACATTACTAATATAATTTGTAAGAATGTATAATTGAATTCTAAGCTCTAAAATTAGTTTTGTATGCAATGATATTTTCAGCTTTATAGGATTGTACATGTATATGTCATTAATATCATTATAAAACTTTTGGGGCTACTGACTAACAAGGTCAATAAGTAACTTTTTTCATGGTGAACATCAGAATGATAATCAAGTTATGTTATGTTATTTTTATATTTACTATATCAATCTCAGCTATACAGTAGAATGTTATTGTTTTTTTATATATACTATATAAATCTCAGCTATATAATGGAATTATTTTTATATACAGTATTACCCCGCTTTACACGGTTTCACTTTACGCGATTTCTCATATACGCGGTGCCTCGCCAGAGCCGAACTTTCACTTTCCGCGGTTCATCTACCCATATACGCGCAGAGTGTCCGGCTCGACGCTATTTTTAGATTCGCCCCACCCGCCTGCTCCCGCCTCCTCCGCCTGGGCAAGCCGCGCGGTAAGGTTGCGCAGTGCAAGTCTCTGTTGTGTTATCACTGATATCATATGACGTATCGGACTGTGATTGGCCATGCATCCCTACCCCCCTCTGCTGCTAGCTGTAATTGGTTTAAAGTAATATGACGTGTCCACCCGGGGAGGGAGGGAGGGAGGGAGGGAGGAAAGGCGACGCTTGACCTAGCCGCGGCAGTTTCATCCCTCCAGGCCCCGTATGCCGACCCATCTCTTCTACTAACGTAAGTGTTACACCTAACTTTTAGTTTTCCTAACCTCACCTTTATTTTTCCTAACTTAACCTTTATTTTTCCTAACCTAACCTCTTCTATATTACTTGTTTGTGCACACCATCATAAAGTTAAGATAAAATTTTTACTACAACATAGTTGTGTGTCGTCAAAAAGTGGAGTTTGGGGGTCGGGCCAGTCTCTATTGGAATTAATCCCATATGTTCTGTTGTTCCATTTACGCGGATTTCACTTTCTGCGGTACCCTGTGGGTTCAATTGACCACGTAAATCGGGGTACTACTGTATACTACATAAATCTTGGCTACAGATTGGAATTATATTTTCAGCTCCATAGTTTCCACATAAAGTGTATGTTTACATGTTTTAAGTTCTTGGTGCTTCTACATTCCACATCCAATTCATACTCATATAAAACTTGTGTAGAATAAACTAATTATTTAAATGATCTTTGGAATGTGCTTTATTATTTTAAGATTAACTTACATAAGAATGGAGGAAACTGCAGCGGGACTATTGGCCTATACTGGGCAGTCCCATTTACACCCAACCCCTGTTGCTCATATAAGCATGCAACTTATGTGTGAAGCTATCCAGCGTACAGGTATTCGAGTTAATGATGATATTTGGTAACTTGTTCCACTCATCCATTACTCTATTTCCAAACAAATGTTCACCTATTTTGCGCCTAAATCTAAATTTGCCTAGAGGTTGCCCGCTGTGGGTACATTGTAGTTCACATCATTTGAGGTCATGTAGTTCACCCTCAAGCATGATACCCCTTCTCTCAACTGCCTCTTCAAACTATCAAAGCATACCCTTTTGAAATCTGGGACTTTCGTGGAATTTTCCTTACAGCTGCCATGAAAATCTAACTGGAATCTAATTTCTTTGTGATCGCTGTTTACAAGTTCGTTCCCTACCTCAACATTACTAATGAGGTTTTCTCTGTTCGACAGAACTAAATCGAGTATATTATTACCCCGGGTGGGTTTGGTTATATGTTGACTTAGGAAACAGTCCTGGATTGTTTCAAGAAAATCCTCTGATTCTGAGTTACCCGTAAGGTCAATCCAATCTAATTGGCTAAAGTTAAAGTCTCCTACTATACAGACTTTGCTATGCATGGAAGCCCTGCGCATTTCATCCCAAATAAGTCGCTCATTAACTCTATCAAGATTGGGAGGTCTATATATCACTCCTGTGATTAATTTTTCCCTACCGTCGATTAATTCTATCCAAATTGTTTCTGTATTCCGCTCAGTTTTTATTTCCTTATTTATTTCACCCTTCAGATTATCCCTGACAGAGATTGCTACTCCACCTCCTTTCTTAATCTGCCTATCTGTATGGAATAATTTGTAACCTGCAATTTGGTATTCGACAGGTAACTCATGTGAGTCTTGGTTTATCCATGTTTCAGTGAATGCTATTATTGACAATTATCCCCGGGAGCTAAGCAGCTGTGACCTTTCCTCTAGTGAGGTCAGAACACAACTGTAGTATATATAAAACTTAGAAGAATTATCCATAGAAAGGCAAACAATTTCTGTGATTTTTGGAGGGTGCTTCATTCTCTTAAGATTTAATTGGAAGAATCATCCAAAGAGTAATTTTTCTAGAGTTATTTTATAATAGTGAGCCATAATAATTTCATTTATAAACAGAGTTTTCAATGCAATGTACTGTATGCTTACAAATTATAAGTTCCTATTACATTTATTTTCTCTGCAATATATGCATAAATATATAAGTTCCTAGTACATAATTTTATTTTCTCTATTATTGTTAAGGGCATTGTACTCAATAAAGTCTTTTCAACACCTCTACATTTTCTGCTCCTATATATTTTGTTATACTCTAACATTTGTTTAAAAGTAGGCCAAACTTCTTTCAAGAAAGTTATGGCCTATATATGAAAGCAATTCATGTTTAGAACTCACAATCCAATAATATACTTACAGAGGAACCAGGAAACAAGAAATAATTGATGGTGTAGAAACAAATATTCCAAGATATTTTTTGAAGATTTTATGGTGTGTATATTGTAATTATTATTTTTTTTTTTGGCTACAAATTGCATTAGTAAGTGGTGAAAAACACTTTGAAAAATATAATTTCTTTTTCAACAGAAACATCTTAATATTCAAAATAGTGCTGGACAGTTTGGAATATCCAAACTTTCTGAAGTTGTAATTTTCAGATATAACATGGTATATTAGTTTACCAGGAATTATTATTAAATTCAACAGATATTTTATGTCAAAATATATACATAATCTCTGTATATTTGACAAACATTCTGTTAAATCAACAGATATTTTATGTAAAAATATATACAGAATATCTGTAAATTTTACAAACAATCTGTTAAATCAACAGATATTTTATGTAAAAATATATACAGAATCTCTGTAAATTATATGGAAAATGTTTGACAACAATATAACCAGAGAATTTACTGTAATTTTACAAGTTTTTTTTAACAGCGTAGGCAAATTACTGGAAGCAATAATTACAAACTCTATTCGAAATCTCCTGGAGAAGCACAAGTTGATCAATGATTCCAAACATGGCTTCACAAATGGGCATTCATGTCTAACTAATCTATTAACATTCTTTTCAGCTGTTTTCGAATCAGTGGACGAGGGGCACAACTATGATGCGGTATATCTTGACTTTAGCAAAGACTTTGACAGAGTCCCCCACAAAAGACTAATAAGAAAAGTGGAGGCTCATGGCACTGGAGGAGATATTCTAAAATTGATTAGTGCATGGTTACAGGAAAGGAAACAGCGAGTGAGCATTAACGGCACTAAATCCGATTGGAGCAACGTCACAAGTGGAGTACCCCAAGGCTCAGTACTTGGACCATTATTATTTATTATATACATAAACGACATAGATACCGGCATAAATAGCAACATAAGTAAATTTGCTGATGACACTAAAATAAAGTGTGTAATTAAATCTGACGAGGACTCCGCAAAACTAGAGGAAGATCTAGAAATTTTTTTTTGAATGGTCTGAAAAATGGCAGATGAAATTCAATGTGGACAAATGTAAAGTACTTAGTCTAGGAGATATAAACAGAGAAACCAGGTACAGTGGGGTATGCTATAACGAACGTAATTGGTTCCAGAACCTCGTTCGTTATAGCATTCGTTCGTTATAGGATTAATCCGTTCCAGGCCCCCAAATACAACCACTTAACACTGAAAAAATTCTGTGGAAAATGTAAAAAATACGGTACTTTATCTTACCTTAGTGTTATTCAGCATGCAGGTACCCCTAAACACTGGCACATCACTATCACTTCCACTGGGAGTCTTGGCTTTAAGGTCCTCAAACAATTGTTTAGCCTTCTCACAAATTATAGCTTCACTAATGTTACCACCTGCCATTTCTTTCTCCTTTATCCACACTAAGAGTAAATTTTCCATCTCTTCAATCACATTACACTTTGCTTTGCTAAGTCTAAAGATTCCCTTAGCCACTTGCACAGTTTTTAACTCCTCTTTATTCTTCAAAATCGTACATATAGTCGATTTAGCCATCCCATATTCATCACTAAGTTTCGCAATGCTTCTTCCATTCTCACGTTTCTTTACAATTTCTTTCTTAGTTTCAAGGGTTATTAGCTTTCTCACTCGCTTTGGACGACTCATTGTTACAATTGTATACTTGTATAACAAAATAGTTATACAAATAACGCGAATTTCCACATCAAAAGACGAAATTTCAACAATAACAGTGGTGCACTGGCTACACAATGAGACAAAGATGGCGCCTGACGCTCTTGTTGTGGGTCGCGGTACAACAATATTCATGCGCCAGGCGAAATAGTCCCGTATTCATCCGCGTTCGTTGTAGGAGTTGCGTTCGTTATAGCATTCTCAATTTTATAGGTAAAACCGTTCGTTATAGGAATATTCGTAGTAGGATCCGTTCGTTATAGCATACCCCACTGTATCAGATGAACAACAATGTTATAGAGAAATCTGAATGTGAGAAAAATTTAGGAGCAATGAGAAGTAGGAACCTTAAGCCAAGTAAATAATGTGTATTTGCTCGTAACAAGGCTAATAAAGTACTTGGGTTCATACAAAGGCGCGTTAGTTACAAGACTAGAGAGGTCATCCTAAAACTAGATCTTGCGCTTGTGAGACCTCACTTGGATTACACAGTTCAATTCTGGTCACCGTATTACAGAAAGGATGTAGAATCCCAAGAAAGAATTCAGTGGAGAATGACAAGACTAATCCCAGGCATTAGGAACCTTGAGTACAGAGACAGGTTAAAGCATCTAAATTTGCACTCCCTCGAGAGACATAGAGTGAGGGTTGACTTGATAGAGGTGGATAAACAGAAGTCAGGGCTAAACAAGGGGGACATTACAAAGGTACTCAAACCATCCAACCAGGAGCGAACTCGTAACAATGGTTTTAAATTAGACAAATTTAGATTTAGGAGCGAAATAGGTAAACATTGGTTTGGAAATAGAGTAGTGGATGAATGGAAAAAGTTAATTCGAATACACTGGATAGCTTCAAACATAGGTTGGGTGGATAAATGAGCAATAGGGGTTGGGTGTAAATGGGACTGCCCAGTATGGGCCAATAGGCCCGGTGCAGTTTCCTCTATTCTTATGTTTTTATGTTAAAGCAAAAACTAAAGAACCAAGTGCCCAAATGGCTAGTAAGCTGTTAAGTGGTGATATGATAAATAATACATAAAATTGACTAATCTATGAGATAAAGAAAGACCAGCAGCTATTTAACAAGTCACATTCAGCTTTGGCCATCTTGTTTGTTTACGTATTCCAGAGACCAGCTGATTAATTGTTACGTTAATTGAAACAATTTTTCCCATATAAATTAATATAATAAAGGGGATGTGTTCCTGTACTAAGCTCTGTGACTAAATAATTGCAACACATCAAAATATTGAAGATAAAAATAATAAAACATAAAGGTACATAAACAGAGTTGTCAATTGTTGTTTGTAGGAATATTAATTCATTCACTCTAGTAATGATACAATGTTTTTTATTATGTTGTCGTAGTAAAATGTATGATTTATATAATTTGTTTATCACTGAGACTGTCACCATAGGCTTATAAAGCAAGAAGTCCTCTTGCTTTATAAGCTATGCTGGGATTCCATCAGGCCCTGTGGCTCTATTATTTTTCATCTGCTTGATGGCAGTAGTTACCTCATCCATGGATGGAGGATAGCTGAGGTGGGTCAGCTCAAGGTGCTGAGGGACCTACTAGGTAGTCAGGATATTCACATCGTTGTTTTGGTTGAGAAGTGAATGTCCAGCACGAAATTCTTTAATTAGGGAGTTACCATTGGATGAGCGGAGAGGGGCAGCTCCATGAGTAACTGGCCCATACAATGTTTTAGTGGAAATGACAAATTTGTGTTGATCTGCAATTTTTTCCGATTCATATGCTTCATTTTTCCACCATTTGTTTTTTTAGATCGTGAATTTCGTGCTGGGCCACTGCTTTCTTCTTGTGGAAGGTATCAGCTTTGGTTTGAGACTGAGGGTTGCTCTGCCAGTCAGTTAAAGCCGATGTTTACATCCTTGACCACCAGAGGTTCAAGACCTCTCAGGCACTGCTCCTGTTGCAGCAGTTGCCCTAGCCTTTGTTGACCCATTACCCATGGCCCTTCCCTCAACCCCTCCTCCTCACCAGGATCAGTGTTGAACAATGATAAACAGTGTTTAAGCCAGTATAAGCCAGTGAATTTAGCACTAGACAATACCAGCGAGACTAGTGAACCATCAGCGAGGTCTGTGTCACAGTGGTTCTGAGCCACACATGACTTGGGTGAGGAAGACATCTCAGTGATCTCTTTCTCTGACAATGATATAGTCAATGAGATGCTAATGCTTGGATTGTGGGTGCTGCCAAGATCCCACGAGTTTGTCGGCCAGCCTAAACAAGGTGTTGGTGTTGGTGATAGTGAGGCTGTGTTCCGCAAACTTGCTGAGGAGGAGTGAGGAGAGTTACAACGGCAGACGACACTGAACTAGGGGTCATTCAATCCCCTTACCCACTCCCGTTGCCAGGCATAGCCAGGTGGACATACGGGAGAAATACATATCTTGTATGTAGTCTAATTTGAAAATGGTGACAGTCTCAGTGATAAACAAATTATATAAATCATACATTTTACTACGACAACATAATAAAAAACATTGTATCATTACTAGAGTGAATGAATTAATATTCCTACAAACAACAATTGATAACTCTGTTTATGTACCTTTATGTTTTATTATTTTTATCTTCAATATTTTGATGTGTTGCAATTATTTAGTCACAGAGCTTAGTACAGGAACACATCCCCTTTATTATATTAATTTATATGGGAAAAATGGTTTCAATTAACGTAATCCACCTAACGAAAGCGTTTTAGTGGAACCTAATCCTGTCGTTTAACCCTTAGGCCCCGGGTGACATTCCAGAACGTCCGCCTATTTTCCAGCCATTTTTTTATTTTTTATTTATTTTTATTTATTTATTTTTTTCTTGATTTTTCCCGGCGTGGAGGGTACTGCCAGCAACACCCTAACCCGGGGCTTAAGGGTTAATGGGGACTTACTGTAAGTATAATAATGTGACCTTTTACGGGTTAAATGACAATCCAAATAATAAGGTAAAGATAAGCATTTTACTGTACATGAAGGGTACTGGTATTAATAAGCTCAAATTATTACAGTAACATATCTTTACTAATTAATAAATAACAAATATACAATCTTTTGTCCTGTAACAATGATAGAGGCAGATGAACCTTTTTGGGGGGTGAGCAGTCTCCATCCCTCCCCCAAGGCCAGTTTCTGTACAGAACTAAACAAAGAATTCATTTGAAATACTCTGTAACATTCAATGCCATAATATCCTGACCACTGGGCCATAATTTTGAGCAACACATTACTGTACTCACTCTGTACTCAAACATACAATACTAAGCTAGAGGACTAAACAAAATTTCTTTTGTGCAAACTGTGAGATGTCTAAAGTCAAATTAATCGCTATCTTGCAAGGATTCCAGCAATGCAAGTTATATTCTGGTAAGTCAAATCTGTGACATTTTATAAAAGAAAAACTTTAAGCCTAAAACCACCTTCAACTTCTCATTTAAGTATATCACAATGGAAACGTCTCATAGAATGCTGTGAGGAAGGGAGAGGGGAAGGGTCACCAACTACAGTACTGTACTGCCTCATTCATGATACAATAATGTTTATTTGTTTTTATTAATTAGTACAGATACATTACTGTAATAATCTGTGCTTATTAATGCCTGTACCCTTCATATACAAAAGAGTATAGTACTATGTATATAAATCATAGGTAAAAAATAATGTCATTCAAGACATCTTCAGGTCATAATACCCACTAATTCTTCATCCACCAATGGGTGACCTGACATTGCATCAGGTCAGGTTAGTAACATGACCCAATAATCTCCCACCCGACCTCAATCACAAGTTACGTATTACAGTCAATTGAGTAAAGTGTCTGCCTACTTTAAGCTAAAGGTGACAGGATCTGCTGGTGAGTACAATATATACAGTAGTATACATTATTAAGTTTACAGTATGAACAATATTGTACAGTGGTGTTTGCATAAATACTACAGCTCCTACAAATTGTAACACAGCTCTATTCACGTCCATATCATATAGGATATATAACTAAAAACGTCTCATAGAGAATTTATTAAGGATCGTTATGGTATCAAACTCATCTCCCTATCACAATTAGCCATGTTTGAGTGAGTAAGTTGGGGGGAAGGAGGGGACTTGACCGTGCGATCCTCACCCCCCCAAAACTATTCACACACACACACAAGGGCGGACAAGCCTTTTAGCTTAAGGTCTGCGTTGGCAATATTCCTACAAATCCTTAAAATAAACTCAACAATGGAATTAAGACAGCAAGCATGAAGAGTGAGGGTCTTATTGTGTGATAATTCTACGTGTGTGTGACTGCGTGGTAGCGAGTTAAATATCAGCTGTTGAGGAGCACTTAACAACACTCATTTCCACACCATCTCTCTAATCACCCACACCTTTCTGCTTTCTCACTCCATTTTTAAAATTTTATATAATGTAATGTTGAAGGGATACAACTTTGCTCATTTATACTTATACTTATCACAATCTCCCTAAAAATACTTTAGATTTTGTGTTTATTCAAGATGTCTTCAGGTCATGAGACCCACTAATCCTCCACCCAAGAAAGGGTGACCTGACATCCCATCAGAAGGTCAGTAATATGAGACCACTAATTCCCCACCCTACCTCCACCTGACATTGGGTCAGGTCATGTAAGTTACATGAGACCCACTAATTCCGCACAGCTCCATGGGAGTGTAAAATAAGTCTTTGCTGTAACTCACAGCTTCATTCATGCCCATATCCTACAGATTTTTTAGTTTTTATTCTATTTATTTAAACAAACTTTTAGATAAACTATTCCGGATTATTATAGTAAAGAAATGAAGGTTCTAACTACATTAGAACTGCATTTACAGACTGTGGTAGTTTAAACTCAAGGAAAACATCCCCAGCACCCAGAAATGTTCTGGGGATGTGGGCTAGTGTCCGTCTGTGCAAGATGTCTAGTTTAGACACTCGGAAACTTTTCCCAGTGACCGGAAACGATTCCGGGGATAAGGAATTTTTCCAGGTTTGAAAAGTTATCTAGTTACCCAGAAATCTCTCATCCCCGGAAGTGCTCTGCACCAATTGTTCCGGCTAACGGGAATATCACTACATGTGGGTAAAGGTTGTGATAATTTATGCAGTTGCTCAACTGTTGTGGTTGAAAATGCGAAGCTTCATTTCATCACTAGTGTATAATGAGTCTCCATATGCCCTGGTTTATTCATTGATTAGTTGTCTAAGTGCAAAAGTAGCCCTGTTGAGCCATCATGTATCAATTAATTTTAATATAGAAATTACAAAGTAAAATGTTATAAGACAATGGTTTAGTAGTGCTGTTAATGTGTGCTGTGTAAGTGTCTTGGCATGTCACCTCGCCCTTTGCTTCGTTAGCTCAGCTAAGAATTATATTGATTTATTACCTTATTATTATACATTTTTAGTATTGTATGTAAATGTAAAGAAATATTTATATTTGCACAGTAATTATAAATAGACCACGAGCAGAAAAATCCAGCATTACCCAGCAGTTGGTCTTCCCACCCATGCACCAACCAAGTGAGGATGTGGCTGTACACGATGCAATATTTCAAAATGCCGGGAACCCTTGTCCCAGGCCCTGGGCAGAAAGGTTTGGAGTGATTTTATCACCATTTTCTTACATCTTCCAGTAATTGTGCAGTATCTCATAATCGAAATTTGCTCCCAGACTCAGAAATAAACATTTGGACAGTTTTTTTTTCAGAAAATGTTCCTGATTTTCAACCTTGGATTTTGCTCCCAAACCCAGAATTTTTCAGAAAAACTCCCAAGTAAATTTCAATTCTGGCTATTGGAAAGTTCCAGGTTTGAGGGATTCCAGTTAATGGAAATATTACTGTAGTCCGCATTAGAGGGGGTTTACTGTATTTAATGAAATGCCAATGGGAGAGCTTGCATGTTCAAGTATTTTTTTTAATAAATCATGAAAGGATGGATTTCAAAATAAGAAGGTTAACTGAAATAAAGGTGAAATTTAATATTTACCATGTTTTAATTTTAGCTGGATGAGCTTAAGCGAAGCTCCAGCGTCCTCTGTTGGGTCATGACCACACGTGCTATCCTGGATGACTTCTCCCAGAAATAGTTTTGATAATACTTTTAAAGACGATCGTTTCTTCCGTATATATGTCAAGTTGTATGCCAGAGAGGAATCTATCACATATGGATGCATCATCTGTAAATTAGATATAATTCTCATATTCACACTCACAGCATATTTAAAAAAATTTGATAAGAATAAATTAAGGTATTTGAAGAAAAATTGTATCCACAGCAGGTAGGTCTCTCACCACACTTCAAGTTAATCACTGGCAGAATTTTCTCATGCATTTGGTTCATTTAGTCAATACCTGTCCCCAACTGCTGGACTCCTGAAATACCCACAACACAATAAACTTAGACAATAATGAACTACAGCATGTCCTGACAATTCGCGGACCATGTTTATTCGCGGATGACACCCTGGATGTACCCAAGAATGTCTCAGGGTAGTTTTAAAGTTGCTGGCATTTTCGTGGCCGGGAAAGGGAGCCATTCGTTCTAGAGACAGTTATTTCTTTTACCTGTATTGTGTGTGTGTGTGTGTATGTGTATGTGTATGTGTATGTGTGTGTGTGTGTGTGTGCGCATATCTACACACAACCATATATACAATACAGGTAAAAGAAATAATTGTCCTGAGGGCAAACACAAAAAGGGAATTTACATTTCTTTGCACACGATTAAAAATGTACCCCCCCCCCCACCTCGGTCAGCAATGTTATTTTTGGATTTGGCTATTCCCCGCCATTTTCAGAATCTAACCTCCGCGAATTTTAAGGGCATGCTGTACTTGTCTTCTGACATTATAAAAGCCAAAAATCATTATCATAACCATTTTAAGGCCATTTTCCACACTTATGTGGGTTGGCTGTCATATCCTGATGACAGCTCTCCAGGTTGCATGGTCTCTAGCAGCTTCTCTTATCAGTTTCTTATCTCTCGCAGGTCATTCTTGGCTTATCCCTAGCTCTCCTCCCTTCTACATTAAAACATTTGCATCTCTTGATCTAACTGGTCTCATCTCCCACTCATAATATTAATACATACAGTATTGATTTACATCAGTTAGTCTAACACCTTGTTTCTGGGAGAGCACCAACACATGAATAAAGGCATTACTGTGGAGATAATTTAAAATGCAAGTAACTCGTAAATTACAGCTACACTGGCACTAACCTTAATAGCTCTGAGATCTCCATTCAAGGAGTGACCCACTAGAATGGCATCAGGTGGCAAGAGTTTCTTTAAGTCTTGCTGAACATCTTGTAAAGTTGTGGTGACATTGGCTAACATCTGTTGAGTTATGCCTGAGTACTGAGTCAAGTAATTGATGATCCTATTGCGTGGCTTCACTAGTTTGTGGTAAACCAACTGATAAGGGCAAAAGAAATCCACATGTTAGTTAAAAGTTAAAGTAAATGAGGGATTGACTCAGAAATCCAATTTTATGGGAAATCCCAAAACAAAGTGGCTTGACAATAGAGATAAGGGCCTTTGGTTTAGACACCAAAGGTTTACCATGAAAGAAAGAGAAGAAATACAGATTTTCTCTCACACTCTGTAAGAAAAGGATAACTATGGAGGAACATTTTGTCCAGTAGGATCGGGATATATCGCGAGATAGGGTTCAAGGATGTTCGCTATACTGTATACTAAATCACGATACATAATTACAAGTAATCAATGGGGAAAATAGGGTTAGGTTCTGGAGGCCAATAAAAGTGACTAAACTTGACTAACGAGTTCATTTTCTTACTAACTAAAGCACCAATGAACACTAGACTCGGGAACACCAGGCTATTTCAATATCAATACATGGCGCCTCAATTAACGAACTCAATTCATTGCAGATGGTCGTTCGTTAACCGAAACCATTGTTTCAATGGGATACTGGGTAATTGGTTCCAGCTCACATTAAAGTAAAGACAAAAATGCACAAAGTCAGAAACCCTCCTAAAATTCCCCTAAATCGCCCTTAAATCACTATATATACACAATATATACGTACACATACACTCTTACTCTTAAATCACTACTGTAATGTGATACAGGTGATTAATTTTTATCTCTTGTGCAAAATATATGACATTTATATTCAAATTATTTGCTGTCTTGCAAGGATTCCAGCAATGCAAATTATATTCTCCTAACTTTAGTTTGAGATATCATATAAGATAAAAACTGTAGGCCTAAAACCCTGGCTGGGAGGGAGGGAGGGAGGGAGGGAGCGATGGGGGGGTGGGTGATGTGATATGTTTGACAGTTTGAGCCGAAGGTCTCCTGTGTGTTTATTTAACAGTCCTACTAAGCTTCTCTCAATTTAAAATGCCAGTGAAATGACCTGGGAGAATACAATTAACATTGCAGGAATTCTTATAAGATACAGTATTACCCCGCTTAACGCGCTTTCACTTAACGCGTTTTCGCATATACGCGGTGCCTTGCCAAAGCTGAACTTTCACTTAACGTGGCATTTTTCATCATATACGCAGTGAGTGTCCGGCTCAGAGCTATTTTTAGATTCGCACCACCCCCCACCCGCCACCCTGCCTGACTGCCTGTTTTAGCTCATAAAATTCATACAAATTACCCAGCCAGAATATAATTTACATTGCTGGAATTCTTATAATTTGGTGATCATTTTGAATATAAACAACATATATTTTGCATTTAACATACAATTTTTAGATAAAAATTGTTCTCTAGGTAATTATGTTATCTTTTGTCCAAAATATATGACATTTATATTCAAAATATTCCTGGTCTTACAAGGAATCCAGCAATGTCAATTATATTATCCTAACTTTAGTTTGAGGTATTATTTATTAAAATTTAGTGGTTATCCCACACATCTCCTTGGGACGGTTGGTGGGGGGTGGGGGGGAGGGAGGGACCGACCGACCGACCATCTGTTACCCCATGAAGAATTATTTTTTTTTTTATTAACTGAAGATATTTGTTTTAGCTCATAAAATTCATACAAATTACCCGGTCAGAATATAATTTACATTGCTGGAATTCTTATAATTTGGTGATCATTTTGAATATAAACAACATATATTTTGCATTAAACATACAATTTTTAGATAAAAATTGTTCTCAAGGTAATTATGTTATCTTTTGTCCAAAATATATGACATTTATATTCAAAATATTCCTGGTCTTACAAGGAATCCAGCAATGTCAATTATATTATCCTAACTTTAATCTGAGGTATTATTTAATACTAAATGTTAAAAACTCTTGAATGGAGGATTGGTGGGGGGTGGGGGGAGGGTTGGGACTGACCACGCGGTTGGAAGAGGGGGGGAAGGCAAGGTGGGGTACTTTGATTGACAGATAGTGTCGAAGAATATTTTTTTTTTTTATTAACTGAAGATATTTGTTTTAGCTCATAAAATTCATACAAATTATCCGGCCAGAATATAATTTACATTGCTGGAATTCTTACAATTTGCTGATCATTTTGAATATAAACATCATAGATTTTGCATTAGACATACAAATTTTAGATGTAAAGTTTATTCTGAGTAAATATGTTATCTTTTGTGAAAAATATATGACATTTATATTCAAAATATTCCTGGTCTTACAAGGAATCCAGCAATGTCAATTATATTATCCTAACTTTAGCTGTTCCCATTGGCTCATCCATATAGCCTGTTATTCACTAATCGCGGGCTTACTCTGCACTTCTGGGTTCAATTGACTGCTACAGTGGGGTACAATCATATGTATATATATATATGTATATATATATATATATATATATATATATATATATATATATATATATATATATATATATATATATATATATATATATATATATATATATATATATATATATATATATATATATATATTAGTTAACTCTCACTTTACGCGGTTAATGTAACCCACAGGGTACCGCGGAAAGTGAGAAATGCGTAAAGTGAATAACATAACATATGGGATTAAATGAAATAGAGACCAGCTGACCCCCAAACTCCACTTTTTTCCAACACAATACCTATGTTCTAGTAAAAATAACATCTTAATTTTATGATGGTACATGCACACAATTAATACTTAAGAGAAATAGAGAAATACAGTCGCCAAGTTAATGTCCATTCAAATAATGGACTCAACTCCCTCCCCCTCTTCTCACACTACACTCGCTGGCTCTTCCCTCTCTGAGAAATTTTGGGGGGAAAACCAGGTATAGTAATAAATAATACCTCAAACTAAAGTTACGATAATATAATTGACATTGCTGGATTCCTTGTAAGACCAGGAATATCTTGAATATAAATGTCATATATTTTGCACAAAAGATAACATATTTACTCAGAGTAAACATTAGATCTAAAATTTGTATGTCTAATGCAAAATCTATGATGTTTATATTCAAAATGATCATCAAATTGTAAGAATTCCAGCAATGTAAATTATATTCTGGCCCGGTAATGTGTATGAATTTTATGAGCTAAAAAAAAAAAAAAAATTATACTTCACGCGTATATGGGTAGATGAACCGCGGAAAGTGAAAGTTTGGTTCTGGCGAGGCACCGCGTATATGAGAAATCGCGTAAAGTGAAACCGCGTAAAGCGGGGTAATACTGTACTGGGAAAAGTTTCTGAGTGTCTAAACTAGACCTCTTGCACAGACGCACACTAGCCCACTTCCCCAGAACGTTTCTGGGTGCTGGAGATGTTGTCCTCGAGTCTAAACTACAGTCATGCGCCGGTTAACGTCCTAGATACGTTCTTAGAAACGTGACGTTACCCAAAAAGGACGTTGTCCGATCATCACATAAACTTTGTCTTTATACTTATGTGTATGTGGAATACTATATATGTACATATACACTCTTACTCTTAAATCACTACTGTAATGTGATACAGGTGATTAACTTTTATCTCTTCTGCAAAATACATGACGTTTATATTAAAATTATTCACTGTCTTACAAGGATTCCAGCAATGCCGAGCAGATGGGGGAGAGGGAGCAAGCGAGCGTGAGGGGGAGTGGAGAGGGAGGTGAGGTGGTACGTTGGACAGTTGGCACCGGCCCAAGGTCTAACGCGTATTTATTTATCAATTCTTAAGTGACTAAGCTTCTCTCTTATAAAAAGCCAGTGAAATGACCTGGGTGAATATAATTTACATTGCTGGGATTCTTGTAAGATGGTGACTATTTTAAATATAAACAAGCTATAATTTGCACTTGACAACAATTTTAGTACCGTCATCAAATTAGTACATGTGCACTCCAGCTTTGCTCTAAGGTCATATATTTCTTTTACGTTTCTTTTAGTATGATGTGTGCATGTAAATGGATGAAAATAAATGAAGAAATTTATGTAAATCTACCCAAAAATACAGTTGAAAAACATTATATTATAAAATGTACACTAATGTACTACAATTTTTATCTCTTGATCAAAATATATGACATTTATATTCAAATTAATCTCTGTCTTGCAAGGGTTTCAGCAATGCAAATTATATTCTCCTATAGTCTGAGATATTATATGAAAAACTTAAGGCCTAAAACCCCCCACGCTCCCTTGTGTGGGGAGGGGGGCGGGAGCAGGAGGTGAGGCGATATAATTTCACAGTTGGCGCTGAAGGCCTGCCCGCGTGTTTATTCATCATTACTTAAGAGTGACTAAGCTCTTCTCAAAATTTGCCACCCAAACGACCTGGGTGAATATAACTTACATTGCTGGGATTCTTGTAAGATAGTGATTTATTTGAATACCTGTATAAACAAGCTATATTTGCAAAAGACATAACAATTTTAGTACCATAATCATTCAGCACATGTACAGTACAGGTTTGCACTTAGGTCCATTGTTAACTGAGGGACCACTGTATTGCAGTGTACTTGTACTGTACAATATTGACTAAATTCACTAGATAACGTACACAACAAATGGTTGTTAAAACTTGTCAAGTAAGTGAGTGTCAAGGCTGTCAGTATGAGTGGCATGGTTGTGTGCTTGTGTCCCCCATCATAGGAGTCTGTTTTCTCTCGCTTGAGGATGCCTGAGTCCTCCATTTTCTCTCAATCTTAGAGTACACCAGAGACTTCGTTAATCCTTAGTAATGACACAGAATTTGAAATTGCAACCCCAATTGCCGGAATATCAACAAGTTTTCGCCAGAAGTTACTATTTCATTTGGGAAAGGAATGGAATCAGTGTTGAATAGTGGTGAACAGCGCTTACCGTATATCTCGGCCTATAAGGCGTCGGGGTGCATAAGACGGCCCCCCAAATTTCCATTTAAAAAGTAGTTTTTGAGCTCTATTCGCTGTATAAGACCAGTACCCCAAATGTGACACTTACCCACTGACTCAGTAGTCCTCTACCAACCATCCTTGGTTTTTTAAAATAAGGCCAATTCACTTCAAGTAATGTCATCAAATGTTACCCGCTGGTGTAGTGTAAATACTAGTGACGTCACTTAAGCGTCTGCTATTTACCGGTAACTGGAACTAATGTCGGTGTCGAGTAAAATTTTTCCATTTACTTGATGGATTTACCGAATTATTTGTTTATTTATTTATTTATAATATACTGTAACATATTAAACACACTGCAAGTATTTTCTTTAATTTATATGCTTGCTTCACACGAGACGATCGGTGGTAGGAGTGTTACCTCGTCTCGGTGGTGGGACTTACTTTTTTTTTAGTAAGTTCTTTTTTGTTATATTTTTTACTAAATGTGTTATTTTATGTGGATAAAAATGTTACAATGGACTTAAAACTATAAAAATCAACCGAAAACATACCACCAAGATCACCCAGATTGACCAACT
>NW_024748502.1:10959164-10993707 GCF_018991925.1 Homarus americanus | reverse complement strand
TGCAAGTAAATGACTATGATGCTGGCGTGATCTAGGTATATGCTGATAACCACAAGGAAAGAAGAAAACACCGAAGTTCCCAAGCAGCTTTCGTGTATTCACATCTTCAGGGGTGAGTACAGACCCCAGGAGAAGTACAAAACAAGGTATATATATACAGAGGAGGGTGAGATCAGATCCCACAATGGTCAGGTATTAGGTAATGACCCTACTAATCTTTAAAAACACCCATAGCGATTACCATTTGAGTCAGGTCAGAGGTAAGGTGACCCAACCTTCTCACCTGGTTACAAATCTTCTTAATTACAAAGTAGCCAGTTTGTACATGCCATTACTCAAATTCATATTTGAATGCTTCGGTATGTTTAATGAGACTAGATTCTATGATGTTCCTCTGTCAATTGAATTACAAAGGTAATATTGAGGAGGCATTATCCCAATCAATGCAGTGCTTGTTATCCCTCAAATGAACAAACAGAGCATTGGATTCTTATAATCCTAACACTATATTTATGTTGTTTAAGTCTAGTTACAAGATCTTTACCTGTCTGGCCTAAGTAAAACATATTACATTCCTTGCAAAGGAACTTTATAAATGCAACCAATTGTGTGTTGTTGGGAGTTCTTGATTAACATTTGTTTAACAGTGAATGAGTTTTAAATGCCATATGGCGTTCAGGTTCTTTAGTTGTAAAAGGAATTTGAGAGAATTTTGTGAAATGGTGGGCTTGGGATCAGTTCTATAAAAAGATTTCTTAGTAATGTTCAGGCATTTGTCTATGAAAGATCTAGAATTATTTAAGGTTTGAGCCAATATTATAGATACTGCTGTATTCATATTCCTCATCAATGAATTCGGACTGCAAATTCTCAAAACACGTAAAAACATTGTTGAGAAATAATGACTGTTTGACTCTATTATGGTGGACAGAATAATAATGAATGTATGGGCACACATTGATGGGTTTTCCTATAAATACTGAACTTAAAAGTGTTACCTATTCTGTGTATCAGACAGTCAAAGGAATGGCAATTACAGTTGTTAAGTTGTGGCAGGAAGCTTTTAGGTCCTCATTACTTGGCCAGGGTATAATACATCATCTACATATCTAAACCAGACTGCTGAAGGTGGTAAAATATTACTTAATAGTTTCTTTTCAAAGAATTCCATATATAGGTTGCTTAATACTTTATATAGGTTGCTTAATACTTAATACTTTACAACTAAAACCTGGAGCGTCAATGTGGCATTTAAAAGAACATTTAAAGAAACTCATGCACTGTTAAACAAATGTTAATCAGAACTCCCCCAACAATACAAGTGGCTGCATTTATGGAGTTCCTTGCAAGGAATGTAATATGTTTTACTTAGGCCAGACAGGTAAGATCTTGTAACTAGACTTAAACGGCATAAATATAATGTTAGGACAGGCCAGGAATCAATGCTCTGTTTGTTCATTTTGAGGATAATAACGATACGTGTTTGAGATATTATATGTCTGGTGACAGTAAAAACCAATATAGAATCTCTGCTTTTATGCGAATCCCGCTAAACATGAATTTGAGTAATATTAATGCACAAGTGAATGGTATAAATAGTAAGAGATTTGTAACCAGGCAGAAGACATCAACACCTGTTCCTGACTAACGTGCTTTTGTGAAGACCAGCTAGACGGTACACATGTTTTTTGAATCGTTTTCAGTTAAAAAACTGTTACATCACGTGTATATTTTACCTTAACTGTGCCTGAATGAATATATTCTCAGAAATAAATAGTAGTTTTGCTGAAACGTGTTGTATTTTAATTTAAAATAGGATAAAATACATGACGAAAACAAAAGATTTTACCTAACCTTCCGATGTTCAAGAGAAGTTACTCGTTTTTTTAAAAGTTTTTGGTTAAAATACTGTTATATTACAATGGTATTCTATTTATACTGTGCTTGATATAATGCATTCACGGAAATGTAATATTTTTGCTGAAATGACGTACGTATTACAGTGGAAAGTGGGGTAAAATCGTGACGAAAGCAATTACTTTCGCTTTCTTTCGTTCAAAAGATGTTACCGTAATCGCTTTTCGAATGGTTTTCAGTTAAAAAACTGTTGTATTACAATAATATCCCAATTCAGTTGTGATGCAACAGTTTTTTAACTGAAAACAATTCGAAAAACACGTGTACCGTTTAGCTGATACGGCAGAGCCCTGGTCGCGGATGCTTTGTTTTTGCATCGGCCCTTCTTAAGCAGCCTTTAATTTTAGCGTACGTTGAAATTGTGTTTACTGGTATATTCTTATTTTCTTGCTTCTTATTTTCCAGAAATATGACAAGTTTGTATATAATACAATGTTACGGTACTTTTAATTTACAAGTATTTATTTTTAAAAATACAGAAGACACCAAACAAATACCAGTACTACGGTCATTTGCGTGACTCTCCCGCCAAAAAAGACCAACCAGCTGGTACTCTCTCCCTCAACCCTACCAAAAATAGCCCAATGACATCTTTCTTGTTTATTCTCTTCCAATTTCTCACTTTAACTAGTATTTTTTACTTCATATTGCCTACATCAGATAAACTACAGTAATTGAGGTTAGACACTGTTATAAATTTGATTACCGGGTACTGGCAGGATGCCGTTAGAACCACCTGACCCTACCAACAGTGTTGCAAGTCAGACACAGCATTTTTTTTTTTTTACATTTTTAGTGTCTCCATTTGTTAATTTTTTGGTTCTGTGGGGTTTGCACAATAATAAACTGTTTTACCTACAGTATTGTAAAACGATTTGGGAAAAGAAATACTCGGTAACTTAAAATTTTAAACGGAAAATCTTGAAACTGGCAACTGTGTGCTGAAGACGATGACAAGGAAAATTATTTTGATGGAATTTCATGAAAATATTCAGAAATATGGTATCGTAGTATTTATTCAAGTGAATTAGGATAGCATATTATTGTAATACAACAGTTTTTTAACTGAAAACCATTCGAAAAGCAATCACGGTAAAATCTTTTGAACAACGAAAGAAAGCGAAAGTCATTGTTTTCGTCATGATTTTATCCCACTTTCCACTGTAATACGTACGTCATTTCAGCAAAAATATTACATTTCCATATTTATTTCTGAGAATATATTCATTCAGTCACAGTTAAGGTAAAATATACTTGTGATATAATATTTTAATGAAAATACCCGGTATTTAGAAATACGGTATCGTAGTTTTCTTTTGTTTCAAAGTTAATTAACAAAGATTGATGTTTCAAATGTAATGAAAAAAAATTTATGTACAGTATCTATAAATAAAGTTTAAAAAATTAACACTATGTTTTACATCGTCCTGTGCTTACCATACCATGCATTTGGCTACTTTGGGCTAGCTGTGATGACGCAAGAGATCTGCCCTGGCGACTGTACCGACACTCACAGCTGGTGGTGCGTTGGTGCGTCGTTTCCATTGTTTACTGGTAGTTACTGGTAAATATTTTTCAACCTAACGAAACTATTACCCGTTTAGAGGTCGACCCCCATTTTTTTGCCAAATAATTTGGTCTTAAGAACTCGATCTACACACAGGTATATACGATAAATAAGGACATGGGGGGCCAGGGGTTTTTTAGGGGGGGGGGGCAGCAAAAGTACACGGATTTTTTACATTCACGGGTATCTCTGTTACCTAACCCCCGCGTATGTTTAGGGCCGACTGTATATATATACAGTGACCCCTCGGTTAACGAACTCAATCCGTTCCAGAAGGTCGTTCGTTAACCGAAAAGTTCGTTAACCGAAACCATTGTTTCAATGGGTTTTTGGGTAATTGGTTCCAGCTCACCAAAAATTTCCTAAATTCAACAAAAATGGTAAAAAAGTTCACTTACTTTGAGGTGTGTATGTAGAAGGCTCCTGGATGATGATGATGATGATGGGAATTACAATGGGGGTGGAGGAGAAGGAAGAAGAGAAGGCATTGGGGTGGAAGAGAAGTCACCCCATGGCACCATTTCACCCATAAAATTTTAGTTCTCTTGGTGTATTTCAAGATTATTTTCTTTAAATCAACACTGTACTGCATTATATATTGTCACTATGTAAAATATATTTCAAAATGTCCAATAATTTGCTTGGAAACACAGAAAAAAGCGTTTAGTTGAAGAGAGTCTCAAGCATGATGTTACCTCCACTGAAAAGACAAAGAGACTGGCGCCTGTTTGGTGTGTTGCCAGGCTGGATGGCGCACATGAAACTAGTTTCCTTACCTTCAATTATGTTCAATAATTGTTAAAATGACTAAAAATTTGAATATTAAACTTTTAAAATTATTGAATAGTATAAACTTCTTGATATTTACTAAAATAGTTAGGAATTTAAGCCCTAGAACCGATTAATGTATTGGCGGACTGATACTAAAGCTGGTTGCCCGGCCAGTGCAAGCAAAAACATGTTGAGGTCGGTTCGTAAGAAATTCGTTAACCGAATTTTTGTTCGTTAACCGAATTGAAGATCCTTATGGAAGGCAGTTCGTTAACCGAGGCGTTCGTTAAACGAGGGGTCACTGTATATATAATAATGTATATATATATATATATATATATATATATATATATATATATATATATATATATATATATATATATATATATATATATATATATATATATATATATATATATATATATATATATATATATATATATATATATATATATATATATATATATATATATATATATATATATATATATATATATATATATATATATATATATATATATATATATATATATATATATATATATATATATATATATATATATATATATATATATATATATATATATATATATATATATATATATATATATATATATATATATATATATATATATATATATATATACATACAGGAGTTCTACATATTTTGATAACGCGAATTTGCTCTAACGCGATTTATGAATTCAGAACAATATTTGTATAACGCGATCGCTTGTTTGCTATAACACGATTTTTGCTTACTATTTCTCCAATTTTGTGGTATTAACTGTGAATATGGTAAAGAAGAATATCTCCAAAAAGCATTCTGATGATAGAATTCCCGGTGATTATCGTAAAAGAAAGGATATAACACTTGAAGAGAAGCTCAATGTTATCAACCTCAAAATCACCCTTCTCCCCCATCAAGTTACATTCATATTTTTTCAAGGTAAAGTGTTAAATTTACTGTATGATTTCATTATTAGATATGAATGTAACATTTATTTAGACTGTGCTATCCTTTGTGTTAGGCTAAATACTAAATTTTTTCGATTTCGAGTAATCTGCACCTAACCCTATTTTCTCCATAAGCCCTGTTATTTCTATTACACGATTTTCTATAACACGATATTTTACAAGAACATAATTATCGCGTTATAGCAGAACTACCTGTATATATATATATATATATATATATATATATATATATATATATATATATATACAGTGACCCTCGCTAACTTAACACCTCGGTTAACGAATTTTATTAACTTAACTGCCTTCCATAAGGATCTTCACCCGGTTAACGGTACCCGGTTCATTTAAGTTTCACTTTAACCTAATTTCAACATGTTTTCGCTTGCACTGACCGGGCAACCAGCTTTAGTATCAGTCCGCCAATACATTAATTGGTTCTAGGGCTTAAATTCCTTACTATTTTAGTAAATATCAAGAAGTTTATACTATTCAATAATTTTAAAAGTTTAATATTCAATTTTTTAGCCATTTTAACAATTATTGAACATAATTGAAGGTAAAGTGACTAGTTTAATGCTCGGCATCCAGCCTCTTAACACAGCAAACAGGAGTTAGTCTCTCTGTTTTCACTGGAGGTAACATCTTGCTTGAGACTCTCTTCAACTAAATGCTTTTTTCTGTGTTTCCAAGCAAATTATTGGTCATTTTGAAATATATTTTACATATTGACAATATATAATGCAGTGCAGTGTTGATTTAAAGAAAATAATCTTGAATTTCACCAAGAGAGCTAAAATTTTATGGGTGAAATGGCGCCATCGGGTGACTTCTCTTCCACCCCAATGCCTTCTCTTCTTCCTTCTCCTCCACCCCCATTCTAAATCCCATCATCATCATCATCCAGGAGCCTTCTACATACACACCTCAAAGTAAGATAACTTTTCAACCATTTTTGTTGAAATTAGGAAATTTTTGGTGACCTGGAACCAATTACCCAAAAACCCATTGAAACAATGGTTTCGGTTAATGAACATTTCGGTTAACGAACGACCTTCTGGAACGATTGAGTTCGTTAACGGAGGGGTCACTAGAGTTCCTCATAGAT
Source organism: Homarus americanus (assembly GCF_018991925.1). Taxonomy (NCBI): domain Eukaryota; kingdom Metazoa; phylum Arthropoda; class Malacostraca; order Decapoda; family Nephropidae; genus Homarus; species Homarus americanus. Next base: position 10,987,369 of record NW_024748502.1, on the reverse strand, counting down.
TCCCTGGATAACATTTCACTGCCCGTCTCGAAAGACGACTTCATCGAACTCATCAAACTATGTATTAAGAATTGCAAATTCGAATTCAATGGGGAATATTATGTTAAAAAATTTGGTATGGCAATGGGTAATCCACTCTCACCTGTATTAAGCAACCTATATATGGAATTCTTTGAAAAGAAACTATTAAGTAATATTTTACCACCCTCAGCAGTCTGGTTTAGATATGTTGATGATGTATTATTTCTCTGGCCATGTAATGAGGACCTAAAAGCTTTCCTGCCACAACTTAACAACTTAGCCCCCTCGATCAAATTCACTGTGGAATTAGAGCATGACTGTAAATTGCCATTCCTAGACTGTCTGATACACAGAATAGGTAACACTTTTAAGTTCAGTATTTATAGAAAACCAACTAATGTGTGTTCATACATTCATTATTATTCTGCCCACCATAATAAAGTCAAACAGTCAGTATTTTCAACAATGTTTTTACGTGCTTTGAGAATTTGCAGTCCGGAATTCATCGATGAGGAATACAAATATATATATAATATTGGCTCAAACCTTAAATACCCTAGATCTTTCATAGACAAATGCTTAAACATTACTAAGAAAACTTTTTATAGAACTGATCCCAAGCCCACCCATGACCATAAGAATATCTTAATATTACCATTTCACAAAAATTTCTCACACATTCCTGCACAGCTAAAAACCTGGAACGTCAATGTGGCATTTAAAAACTCATGCACTGTTAAACAAATGTTAATCAAGAACTCCCCCAACAACACAATTGGTTACATTTATAAAGTTCCTTGCAAGGAATGTAATATGTTTTACTTAGGCCAGACAGGTAAAGATCTTGCAACTAGAATTAAACAACACAAATACAGTGTTAGGACAGGCCAGGAATCCAATGCTCTGTTTGTTCATTTGAGGGATAACAAGCATTGCATTGACTGGGATAACACCTCCTCAATATTACCATGTAATTCAATTGATAGTAGGAACATCATAGAATCTAGTCTTATTAAATATACCGAAGCATTCAACATGAATTTGAGTAACGGCATGTACAAGCTGGACAATTTTGTAATTAAGAAGATTTGTGATCAGGTGAGAAGGCCGGGTCACTTGACCATCTGACCTGACCACCAACCGCTGTGTGCTATTTAAAGATTAGTAGGGTCATTACCTAATACCTGACCATTGTGGACCTGGTCTCACCCTCCTCTGTATATATACACCTTGATTTGTATTACTCTCTCTAGTCTGTACTCACCCCTGAAGATGTGAATTACACGAAAGCGCTTGGGAACTTCGTGTTTTCTTCTTTCCTTGTGGTTATCAGTATATATATATATATATATATATATATATATATATATATATATATATATATATATATATATATATATATATATATATATATATATATATATATATATATATATATATATATATATATATATATATATATATATATATATATATATATATATATATATATATATATATATACAGACAAGTGGGGATGCTATAACGACGATGGTTCCAGAACCTCGTTAAGTTATAGCATTCAGATTAATATAGGATTAATCCGTTCCAGGCCCCCAAATACAACCACCTAACACTGAAAAAATTCTGTGGAAAATGTAAAAAATACAGTACTTTATCTTACCTTAGTGTTATTCAGCATGCAGGTCCCCTAAACACTGGCACATCACTATCACTTCCACTGGGGTCTTGGCTTTAAGGTCCTCAAACAATTGTCTGGCCTTCTCACAAATTATAGCTTCACTAATGTTACCACCTGCCATTTCTTTCTTCTTTATCCACTAAGAGTAAATTTTCCATCTCTTCAATCACATTACACTTTGCTTTGCTAAGTCTAAAGATTCCTTGCCACTTGCACAGCTTTTTAACTCCTCTTTATTCTTCAAAATACATTACATATAATTCGATTTAGCCATCCCATATTCATCACTAAGTTTCGCAATCTTCTTCCATTCTCCGTGTCTTTATAATTTCTTTCTTAGTTTCCAAGGGTTATTAACTTTCTCACTACTTTGGGACGACTCATTGTTACAATTGTATACTTGTTAACAAAATAGTTATACAGTACCCGCCTACAGCGGTTTCATATAGCGTTTTATCATATATGCCGGTGCGCATCGCCAGAACTGACTTTCACTTAACACATTTTTTTCCACATATTTGCGGTGAGTGTCGGCTCGGAAGCTATTTTTAGATTTGCCCCACCGCCACCCTGCCTGACTGCCTGTTTTAGCTCTGAAAAATTCATACAAATTACCCGGCAGAATATAATTTACATTGCTGGAATTCTTATAATTTGGTGATCATTTTGAATATAAACATCATATATTTTGCATTAAACATACAATTTTTAGATAAAAAATTTTCTCTAGGTAACTATGTTATCTTTGTGCAAAATATATGACATTTATATTCAAATATTCCCTGGTCTTACAAAGGTCAACAATGTCAATATATTATCCTAACTTTAGTTTGAGGTATTATTTATTAAAATTTAGTGGTTATCCCACACATCTCCTTGGGACGGTTGGTGGGGGGTGAGAGAGGAGGACCGACCGACCATCTGTTACCCTGTGAAGAATTATTTTTTTATTAACTGAAGATATTTGTTTTAGCTCATAAAATTCCATACAAATTACCGGTCAGAATATAATTTACATTGCTGGAATTCTTATAATTTGGTGATCATTTTGAATATAAACATCATATATTTTGCATTAAACATACAATTTTTAGATAAAATTTTTCTCTAGGTAACTATGTTATCTTTTGTGCAAAATATATGACATTTATATTCAAAAATATTCCTAGTCTTACAAGGAATCCAGCAATGTCAATTATATTATCCTAACTAATCTGAGGTATTATTTATACAAATGTTAAAACTCTGGAAGGAGGATTGGTGTGGGGGGAGGGTTGGTCTGACCACACGGTTGGAGGGGGCAAGGTGGTGCATTGACAGATAGTGTCGTGAAGATTATTTTTTTTATTAACTGAAGATATTTGTTTTAGCTCATAAAATTCATACAAATTACCCGTCAGAATATAATTTACATTGCTAGATTTTATAATTTGGTGATCATTTTTGAATATAAACATCATATATTTTGCATTAAACATACAATTTTAGATAAAATTTTTTCTCTAGGTAACTATGTTATCTTTTGTGCAAAATATATGACATTCCTAGTCTTACAAGGAATCCAGCAATGTCAATTGTATTATCCTAACTTTAGTTTGAGGTATTATTTACTAAAATTTAGTGGTTTTCCCCCAAAATTTCTCTGAGAAGGAGGAGTTGAGTCCATTATTTGAATGGACATTAACTTGCACTGCATTTCTGTTCTCTTAAGTATTAATTGTGTGCATGTACCATCATAAAATTAAGATGTTATTTTATTACAAATAGGTATGTGCCTTCAAAGTGGAGTTTGGGGGTCGGGCGGTTTCTTGAATTAATCCCATATGTTCTGTTGTTCCAACGTGGTTTACACTTAACGTGACCCTCTGGGTTCAATTGACGCTAAGTGGGGTACAACTGTACAAATAACGCAATTTCCACATCAAAAGTCAATTTACAACAACAGTGGTGCACTGGCTACAATGAGACAAAGATGGCTTAACGCTCTTGTTGTGGTCGCACAACAATATTCATCGCCAGAAATAGTCCCATTCATCCGCGTTCATTGTAGGGTTAAGATTCTCACAGCATTCTCCACTTTATAGGTATAACCGACTATAGGAATATTCGTGGTAGGATCCGCTCGTTATAGCATACCATATATATATATATATATATATATATATATATATATATATATATATATATATATATATATATATATATATATATATATATATATATATATATATATATATATATATATATATATATATATATATATATATATATATATATATATATATTTCATGCTCATTTAATACTATCCGCCAGAATATAATTTACATTGATGGAATTCTTACAATTTGATGATCAAACTGAATATAAACAACATAGTTTAGATTAGACATACAAATTTTTAGATATAATGTTTACTCTGGTAAATATGTTATCTTTGTGAAAAATATCATTTATATTCAAAATATTCGTCGGTCTTACAAAATTCCAGCAATGTCAATTATATTATCCTAACTAGTCTGATTTATTATTTAACTAAAGGTAAACAGTCTGTATTTCATCTCTGGTAGGGAGGTTGGTGGGGTGGGAGGGAGGGAGGATCGCCACCAACCACCTGGCACTGGTCACGGTGTGAAGAATATTTTTTTATTAACTGAAGATACAGTAATACCCCCGCTTAACATGGTGTCGCTTAGCGATTTCCGCACGTGTGGGCTACTGGGCTGAACTTTCACTTAATGCGGTTTTTTTCACGATACACGCCAGAGTGTCCGCCTCGAGCTATTTTAGATTCGCCCCACCCGCCACCCTGCCTGCCTGCCTGCCTGTTTTAGCTCATAAAATTCATACAAATTACCCAGCCAGAATATAATTTACATTGCTGAATTCTTACAATTTGATGATCATTTTGAATATAAACATCATAGATTTTGCATTAGACATACAAATTTTGATCTAATGTTTAACTGAGTAAATATGTTATTTTTTGTGCAAAATATATGACATTTGTATTCAAATATATTCTGGTCTTACAAGGAATCCCAATGTCAATTATAATATCTTAACTTTAGTTTGAGGTATTATTTATTACTAAAAAGTAAATATTCTGGTTTCCCACATCTAGTAGGGACGGTTGGTTGGGGGGTGGGGAGAGGACCGACCAATATCCCTACGATGTAGAAGAATTTTTTTTTTATTAACTGAAAAATATTTGTTTTAGCTCATAAATTCATACAAATTACCCGTCAGAATATAATTTATATTGCTGGAATTTTATAATTTGATGATCATTTTGAATATAATATAGATTTTGCATTAGACACTCTTTGATGTAATGTCTACTCCTGAGTAAATTGTTATCTTTTGTGCAAAATATATGACATTTATATTCAAAATATTCCTGGTCTTAAAAGGAAGCCAGCAATGTCAATTATATTATCCTTTAATCTGAGTGTATTTAACACAAAATGTTATAAGTTTTTCTTTCACAACATCTCTTGAAGGAGGATTGGTGGGGGGAGATGGTTGGGACGGACCACGCTGAGTTGGAAGAGCAAGGTGGGCACTGATTGACAGATAGTGTCTTGAAGAATATTTTTTTTTATTAACTGAAGATATATGTTTTAGTTCATAAATTTCATTCATCCTTCCAGAAGAAAATTTACATTGCTGGAATTCTTTACAATTTGGGATCATTTTGAATATAAACATCATAGATTTTGCATTAGACATACAAATTTTAGATGTAATGTCTACTCTGAGTAAATATTTATCTTTTTGTACCAAAATATATGACATTTATATTCAAAATATTCCTGGTCTTACAAAGAATCCAGCAATGTCAATTGTATTATCCTAACTTTAGTTTGAGGTATTATTTATTAAAATTTAGTGGTTTTAAAATTTCTCAGAGGGAAGAACCAGCAGTGTACTGTGAGAAGAGGGAGGTGTTGAGTCCATTATTTGAATGGACATTAACTGGCATCTGTATTTCTATTTCTCTTAAGTATTAATTGTGTGCATGTACCATCATAAATTAAGATGTTATTTTACTACAACATAGGTATTGTGTCGGAAAAAGTGGAGTTTGGGGGTCGGGCCACTTTCTATGGAATATCCATATGTTCTGTTTGGTTTCACTTAACATGACCTGTGGGTTTTATTGACCGCGTAAAGTGGGTACTACTATTGTTTTAGCTCATAAAATTCATAAAATTACCCGCCAGAATATAATTTACATTGCTGAATTCTTACAATTTGATGATCATTTTGAATATAAACATCATAGATTTTGCATTAGACATACAAATTTTAGAAATAATGTTTACTCTGAGTAAATATGTTATCTTTTGTGCAAAATATATGACATTTATATTCAAAAATATTCCTGGTCTTACAAGGAATCCAGCAATGTCAATTATATTATCCTAACTTTAGTTTGAGGTATTATTTATTACTATACCTGGTTTTCCCAAAAAATTTCTCAGAAGGCAGAGCCAGCTTGTGTAGTGTGAGAGGGGGAGAGTTGAGTCCATTATTTGAATGGACATTAGCTTGTGACTGTATTTTCTATTTCTCTTAAGTATTAATTGTGTACATCATCATAAAATTAAGATGTTATTTTTACTAGAACATAGGTATTTGTCGGAAAAGTGGAGTTTGGGGGTCATGGTCACTATTTCATTAATCCCATATGTTATGTTATTCACTTCTGCGTTCTTACTTTCCGTGGTACCCTGTGGGTTACATTAACCACAAGTGAGGTTGACTGTATATATATGCAAGTAAATCACTGTGTGCAGCGTGATCTAGGTATATCAGCATATATATATATATATATATATATATATAAAAATATATATATATATATATATATATATATATATATATATATATATATATATATATATCCACGATGTTATATATATATATATATATATATATATATATATATATATATATATATATATATATATATATATATATATATATATATATATATATATATATATATATATATATATATATATATCACACGGACTTTTATATACAAACAATACCTCACTCAGAGGTCCAGGGCTTGATTCCTGATTGTCTAATCACCCACACCTTTCTGCTTTCTCACTCCATATTTTATAATGTTATGTAACGTAATGTTGAAGGGATACATAGTTGCTTATATATACTTACATTTATCGCGATCTCCCTGACATTGCATCAGAAGTTCAGTAATATGAGACAACTAATCCCCCACAGCCCCATGGTAGTGGAAAATACCAGTCTTTGCTGTAACACACAGCATCATTCATGCCTATATATCATCTTGATTTTTAGTTTTAAGTATTTTTATTTAACCAAATTTCTAGATAAACTACATTATTCTGGAGTATTTTAGTAAAGAAATTGACTTTTTAACTTAATTAGAATGGCTTTGACAGACTCCCAAAGTTTAGACTCTCGAAAACCATTCCCTAGCACTCAGAAACATTCTGGGAATGTGGGCTAGTGTCTGTCTGTGCAAGATGCGTAGTTTAGACACATTCAGATTTTGTTGTGTCAGTAAGACTTTAACACTCACCAACTGAGACTTAAAGAGACAGGTTGTGGCTTAACTAAGAGACAGGTTGTGGCTTAACATTATAACCAAAGTAATTGACTTGCATCAGGTTGATATTTAACATAATAATATACCTGCACCAAGCTGATGGGTCACTAACCTTGGAACAACAGTAGCCAGAATATTGTGAGATTTTCATATTAAATTTAATGGGAATATTCAACTGTAATCAAGGAAGTAAATGTATGTACAGTCAACCCTCACTTTACGCGGTTAATTCAACCCACGGCGGCCCGCGTAAAGTTAGAAATGCATAAAGTGAACAACATAACATATGGGATTAATTGAAATAGAGACCGGGCCGACCCCCAAACTCCACTTTTTCCTGACACAATACGTACGTTTTACTAAAAATAACATCTTAACTTTATGATGGTATTCACCCACACATAATATAGAAAGGAACAGTCAATAAACTGAAGGTTAGGTTAGAAAAAAACAAGGTTGGGGTTAACACTTACGTTAGTAGAAGAGATGGGTCGGCGTACGGGAATGGAGGCTGGTTCCGAGGCAGAGGGCAGGCTACTGGCCCTCAGGTGAGTCTTCATCGGTGTCATCCACACTTACTAGTGCCTCCCTGACAAACCCCTCAAAGTCATCATCACTGTCTCTACCTCTGTCACTATCACTGGCTTGGGCTGGCTGTGGTGGGTTGCGGGCGAAGAACTCGGTTATGCTTTGCTGACGGCTGGTGTTTATGTTGTCGTGATAAACCTTGATATAGGGCTCCATAGTCTGCAACAGCTGGGTAGTGAAGATTTCATACCTGTTTGCGTCAGGGTCGTCGGAAAGGAGGAGCGTGACTTTCTCGATACACTCGATGGCACCCCTAAAATTACTATGGGATAAGCGGCGTTCTTCTTGGGATGACGCACCACCTGCCTCTTCACTGACGTCATCATCATCTACCATCTCGTCGGTAGTCACAGCAGGATCCCTTATCACCTCCAGGATGTCGTCGTTGGTGGTTTCGGAGAAGCCTGCAGCTGTAACACTCTGCGCAGCTTCTCTGGCAAGGTCCACTGCTACTGCAACAGTCTGAACCTCACCAGTCACAGATTGACTCTGCCTAACGGCCGGAATGCCTTGCAACACATGTCTCCATGCGTGACGAACAGTTGCTACAGACAGCTGATCCCATGCCTCCACCAAGAAGTCCACAGCTTTCTTGATGTTGAATATTCTCCAGAATTGTTTTAAAAGTACTTGTTGCTCTGCCAACTGTTGATCCTCGTCGTCTTCGCTCTTGCTATCGGTGGTGGTGTCACTCAGGTTACGCAACGCTTCCCTGGTGTTGGTGTAGTCGTTCAAGAGCTTGAATTTTTTAGTAGAGAATGCAGCTTTTACATTACAGATTAACTCTTGGTCCATGGGCTGTAATATAGACGTAGTGTTGGGAGGAAGGAAGACCACTTTTACGTTGGGGTGACGATCTAACAGTAGGGGCGAGTGTCCTGGTGCTTTGTCCAGCAGCAACAAAATCTTGAATGGCACATTCTGTTGCTCACAGAATTTCTTCACATCGGGAACGAAACAGTCATCAAACCAGGAGAGGGACAGTGCAGAGAACATCCATGCCTTACGTGCGGTCAGCCAGTGGACATTTAGCTTGGTCATGTCCATGCTCTTGTAGGCGTGCGGCTTGCGTGCTGTGTGGATCACCGATAACTTGAGCTTACAGGTACCGGAGTCATTGGTGGTAAACAGGACGGTGATGCGCTCCTTCTGCAACTTCTGGCCCCGAATCTTGCTGGCATTCTTCACAACGAAGGTCTTGGGAGGTAGCTTTTTCCAAAAAAGACCAGATTCGTCCATGTTAAACACCTGGTCGTCGGTGTACTGTCCTTCCTCCATAATCTCACGTAAAAACGGAGGAAATTCCCTAGCCGCAACACGGTCAGCACTAGCTTCTTCACCACCAATGTTGATATTGGTGATCTTGTTCCTCATCTTAAACCTCTGTAACCACCCAGAGGAAGCATTAAAGGGTTTGGGCTCTGTAATTCCCATCTTTCGTGACACTGCAGCATACAGTTCACGTGCGTACTCCTTAACAGAGCGCGTGTCCACCGCCATGTTCCGTCGCGCCTGACGCACCAAGTAGCTCACAAGTAATTTTTCCGTCTTGAGAAGCACCTGGTTGTGGAAATACTTGATCATAGAAGCACCTGTAGACTTTGTGATGTTCATGTGCTCCTTTATCTTGGCTGCATCCTTCTTAATTGTCCTGATCGTAGACTCGTTAACACCATGCTGGCGCGCGAGATCAACCTGTCTTGTTCCTTTCTCCAACTCTTGTATGATCTTATACTTAATTTCGTAGCTTAAGGAACGTCGTGTCTTCTTTGGCTTAGGGCGGTTGGGTCCAGGTAAGGAAAGGTTTCTCTCTGGGGGCGGTGGTCCGGCGGAAGCCATTTTACAGAGCAATGGATGCACGATTACACGGTGTGGCCTGGAGGGATGAAACTGCCGCGGCTAGGTCAAGCGTCGTCTTTCCTCCCTCCCTCCCTCCCACGGGTGGACACATCATATTACTTTAAACCAATCACAGCTAGCAGCGGAGGGAGGTAAGGATGCATGACCCAATTACAGTCCAATACGTCATATGACGTCACTGATAACACAACAAAGACACACACTGCGCAACCTACTCGCGCCGCTTACACAACATGGTGGATGGCGGGAGGTTTGGATCCAAAAATGGCGCGGCTCGCCAGCCACTCTCCGTGTAAAGGGGTACACGCACCGCGGAATGTGAGCATTCCGGTTTCGGCAGGGTACCGCGTAAACGTGGAAACGCGGAATGTGGGACCGCATAAAGCGAGGGTTGACTGTATATTATGTATGCTGTATGTATACTATGTATGTACCCCCATTTATATACATTACTTCTCTAGTCAGTAGCTTGTGGCAATGCCCCTGTTTCATGTCACCATCAGGCTTAGATAAATGTGCCTGGCGACATCTGGAAGCTGCTAATGTACCACTTACCACATGTCGCTTGAGAGGTCAGAGAGAGGTCAGTTGATCCATATAGGAGTGTAAGGACCACCTGTGCCTGTAAGCACACCCGTGTATATTTCCGTTGAATAGAACCTACAGAACTCTACAGGTGTTTATGTTCGCTCCTGTAGTTAGAACCAAGTACCCCAAACATCTCCAGTAAACATTATTCTTATTACATTTTGAATAATTTATTATGATTACAACAAAATATAATTTAATCATTTATAATTATGTACATGATATTGATTACCCCATCTGCTGTAAAATAACATAAGTACAGTACAGTAATATCTCATATTTTGTGCTATTTCATTTCACGTTTTTGAATTTTACAAGCACTACCTAATGTAACCAAGTCTTAAATTTGGCGTAAAATATCGCGAGTTTCGCGAGATCCATCCAGCTGAATGCTGGCCACCGTCTTGAATGACGTCACAGCCCTCATACCAGTTACAGTCATTTCTGCTGCAACTCGTGTTTTGTCAACGCGAATTGGTTGCAACGCGATTGGTGAATAGAGGAACGCTGTTTGTAAAACGCAAATTTTTGCATACTAATGTTGGCTATAGTGCGATTCCATCCTCAATGTTTTGATTCAATCCTCAACGTTTTAAGTGTGACGCGGGGTTATGCAATGTTTACAGTTCACGTTCGACATCACATGTTCAATTGATTCGTGTCTTTTGGTTTGTGAAGTGTTTTTTAAGAGGTGCTCTGTAAATTTCTTTTCTTTTTTTTTGGGGGGCAAATTTAGCTGTTACCCATAAATACTGTATGAATAGAAAAAGTAAAAAGAAAGTTTCGCAGTGAGGACTAATAACGGTTCTCTGTTTACATCACGTGATCAGTTGGATCGTGCGGTTTCTGTCAATTGCTCTGTGATTTTTGCTGTTTTTTCCAATTTTGTTGTGTTAGTGATGAATACGGAAAGACAAGGTAAGAAGAATGTTTCCAAGAAGCATTTTGGTGATCGAATTGCCGGTGGTGAACGTGAAAGAGGTTTACAAGAATGCACCTATCGCGTTGTAGTCCGCGCCATCCTAGCGACCGCCCGGGCTGTTATTGTGGGCTTTTTTGGGTGGTGCTACCACCTGTCGAGTCAAGATAATGGCCTCTACCTCTACTAGGGGTCCTACTGGTGCTGGTGGGGGTGGGACAGACCTACCTAAGCTGCCAAATAAGGAAAAGGAGAAGCAGAACTATCATAAGGGAGTTAAGTTTGCCAAGTACTTGATGCAGGATAAGCAGCGTGTGATTAAATTCCTTGAGGAAGGCCTAAAAATTAGTTTCCGGAAAGTGCAATCAAATCAATAAAGGCAGAATTTGTATCATTTGGAGGTTATAAATGGGAAAATCAGAGGTTGATGTAGAGATATTTTTCCAATTAGTTTATGTATTTACATTTGGCGAATTTGAATTTGGCGCAATTTTTCAGTCTATATTACTCGCGAAATACAAGATCTTACTGTACAGTTGTACCCCACTTAACGCGGTCAATTGAACCCAGAGGGTCCCGCGTTAAGTGAAATCCGCGTTAAGTGAACAACAGAACATATGGGATTAATTCCAATAGAAACCGGCCTGACCCCCAAACTCCACTTTTTGAAGGCACATACCTATGTTGTAGTAAAAATAACATCTTAATTTTATGATGGTACATGCACACAATTAATACTTAAGAGAAATACAGTCGCCAAGTTAATGTCCATTCAAATAATGGACTCAACTCCCTCCCTCTCTCACACTACACTCGCTGGCTCTTCCCTCAACTCGCTGGCTCTTCCCTCAGAGAAATTTTTGGGGGAAAACCACTAAATTTTAATAAATAATACCTCAAACTAAAGTTAGGATAATACAATTGACATTGCTGGATTCCTTGTAAGACCAGGAATATTTTGAATATAAATGTCATATATTTTGCACAAAAGATAACATAGTTACCTAGAGAAAAATTTTTATCTAAAATTTGAATGTTTAATGAAAAATATATGATGTTTATATTCAAAATGATCACCAAATTATAAGAATTCCAGCAATGTAAATTATATTCTGACCGGGTAATTTGTATGAATTTTATGAGCTAAAACAAATATCTTCAGTTAATAAAAAAAAAAATAATCTTCACAACACTATCTGTCAATCAAAGTACCCCACCTTGCCTCCCCCCCTCTTCCAACCGCGCGGTCAGTCCCAACCCTCCCCCCCACCCCCCACCAATCCTCCCTTCCAGGGTTTTTAACATTTAGTATTAAATAATACCTCAGATTAAAGTTAGGATAATATAATTGACATTGCTGGATTCCTTGTAAGACCAGGAATATTTTGAATATAAATGTCATATACTTTGCACAAAAGATAACATAGTTAATTTGAGAAAAATTTTTATCTAAAATTTGTATGTCTAATGCAAAAATATGATGTTTATATTCAAAATGATCATCAAATTATAAGAATTCCAGCAATGTAAATTATATTCAGACCGGGTAATTTGTATGAATTTTATGAGCTAAAACAAATATCTTCAGTTAATAAAAAAAAAAATTCTTCACTGGGTAACAGATGGTCGGTCGGTCCCTCCCTCCCCCCCACCCCCCACCAACCGTCCCAAGGAGATGTGTGGGATAACCACTAAATTTTAATAAATAATACCTCAAACTAAAGTTAGGATAATATAATTGACATTGCTGGATTCCTTGTAAGACCAGGAATATTTTGAATATAAATGTCATATATTTTGCACAAAAGATAACATAGTTAATTTGAGAAAAATTTTTATCTAAAATTTGTATGTCTAATGCAAAAATATGATGTTTATATTCAAAATGATCACCAAATTATAAGAATTCCAGCAATGTAAATTATATTCTGGCCGGGTAATTTGTATGAATTTTATGAGCTAAAACAGGCAGTCAGGCAGGGTGGGGCAAATCTAAAAATAGCGTCTCGAGCCGGACACTCACCGCGTATATGTGGAAAAAATCCGTGTTAAATGAAAGTTCAGCTCTGGCGAGGCACCATGTATATGATAAAACGCGTTAAGTGAAACCGCGTTAGGCGGGGTAATACTGTATAGTATTAAGCCATCCGACGTGCGACCCACCGGCCAAATACCTGAGATTTTCAGAAAAATAGTTTTACCTTACTAGCACACATCAACAAGTATACAATTAAGGCCTAACCCTAACTGTAACAATGTTATGCCATCAGTAATGTAAACCTGAAATCAGAATTGGAATGTGTCCTGAACTATTCTCCAGAATAGTTCAGTCCAGCAAATACCAGTATGCTTATTGACTTCATCAAAATTTATTAATGATTATCACTAGGTCTATAATTATGCCCCTTTTATGTTAATGTTTGTTAAATCAGTATTCGCAGTGACACTTTATGAAAAATGGTCAGTACGTATTACAACTCAGCCTGCAACTGTGTACTAACAGTACTTTGATACAAATAAAGCTGATTACCTGGTCCTGCTCCTACTGTATTATTTCTGAGACATAATAGAATGTCATGTTGATTGATATACAAAACATTAATAAAAATTTATTTGTTTTACAGGTAAAAGCCTCATCTCCAATGTTTGCTGTGGATTGTGAAATGTGCCTCACAACTATCAGGCAAAATGAACTTACCAGTATATCTGTTGTGAATGAGAATCTTGAGGTGAGTTTTTTTACATGAATCATCTATTCAATATTTTTTGGGGGATATATTTATGTATTAGAGAAACAAAATTAGAGAAATGAAGCATAAATTTCCATTTTGTAGCCTATGGGTCATTATCATGTGATATGTGAGATTGTGGGAGGACATTTCGTCACAGGTCTATTGAATACCGTGTTATGTTTATTAAAATTAGATAAAAATGTCTTTCCTTTGGAGATGACATAGCCTTGGTTATGTATGGTTAGGCTAGGTTGTGTTATTATAGGTTTATACTGAACTGGTTACAAATTGTCCTCTGACAAAATGTCCTAGAGCCCTCTGAAATACCTCCACAAGAGCACCTCCTGTCTGAGGCTGCGGTAAACAGATCATGATTCATTTTGACAACAGGTTACACTGTACTGTCGAAGGACCATCATACATTATTTTTACACACCCAGTGAACCAATGTCAAAGGGTTGCTTTGTACTTCTAGTCCAGAGGTTTCTTCAAAACCAAGTGTGGCATCAGGTTCACTGGGTTGATACTTTCAGAAAGTTACACCTTTCATACTGAACTACTCTGCTGTAAATATTAAGCAAATGAATATAAATCTCAGAAATATCTGCTGCACTGTGTTCAGTATACACATTTTCTCATCAGCTTAGTGGTTCTTGTTTTATATCGTAGAACCACCTATGGAGACCTGTCTCATTCAGTCAGCTAAGTTTAGGGAGTTTGACCACAGAATAAGCTCTGTAAATTGTGGCTATTGTCTAATTAGAAGTTTAGCCACACCTTTCATTTAAGGCCACATACTTGAAAAAATTCTTAGAAGTAATTGTTGCCATTCATAGGAGAAGACCCTTAGCTCATTGCCACATCAGCAGTGTGCCTCTCCCAAGTCACTTGTTTATTTATAATTATGAGACCACAGTAACAACCCAACCTTCTATCCAACTGTATTCTTACTGATTATGGACATTTCTGTTTTAACTCCACCTGTTTCTACAAGGATTAGATATGTGTTTTTTGTTTGTTTTTGTAGTTGTCATTTTTTTAATAGCTTGATGCAGGATTAGAACAACTCTTGTATGATGTGCCACCAAAACTAAGGCAGCTAGGGTTATTCTGCTGACTAACCAACTACTTCACAGCAACCCAAGCCCAAAATTTGGAGTAATAAAAATCATGGTTGTCACTGAAAGCTGGAGGTCTAACATTTCATGTGCAACTAGTTCCTTACCTGCCTAGGGCACAATTGAAGATTGCAGTACCTACCCCAGACCTTCACATTAGTTATGGACCACATCAAGGCAACATTTTGTCTTTCAGTTAGTCAGCTCTTCTATTGAGGGTAACTAAGTGCTCTATTTCTTAAAGCATTGTGCATTGGGTTGTTGGGCTGGTTCTATGCTGTTCCCTGTGTTATAAGCAGTAAGAGAGGTTTTACCCACTTTTTACTTTGTTACTACTTCTTATGAGAACCAACAGTCAAAGCAGGTATGATGCCATTTTCTCATAAGGGACACACCGGCACCAGGCCATTTCTCTGATTTTCAGCAGAGGTGGATCCAGGAGTATCAAAAGGGGGGTCCAAGAAGTTTTGGGTGGGGGAACATGGCAAGCACAGTGAGCCCACCCAGCTTTGGATTTTTGGCGCTATAAGTGCTTCCCACCCTCAAGATTTTTTTAATTTTTATTTTTTTTTAATCTAACCAATAATATCATGGGCATTTTGAAGCCATGTGCACTTGATATTAGGAGATATTCTGACATGAATAGTAATTGCTCGTACATTTTACTATACAAAAATGCCTGAGTGCAATACTGTACAGTGGTGTAGTACTGTGGTAATTGCATCCCCTTACTTTTTGTGCTTTAAACCACTGACAAAGTGGTTTTGAGGTTGAGTAATAAGCTTAAACCACTGACAAAGTGGTTTAGAGGCTCACTGATAAGCTTAAACCACCAACAAAGTATTTTAGAGCCTGATTGATCTTTTATCCATACCTGTATCTTACCAATATGGCTTAAACCATCCACGATATCATTCTTTACATCCGTGCATAAGAGATGTTCCAGCTCTTGAACTGGGGTGATAATGCTCACTGAGAACCATACTGTTACTCTGGTTGTGACCACGCACTCTATATTGGCATTGTTGCTATTTATTGCACAATAAATATGATTTATATATTGTCTGTTGATATCTAATCATTAAAAATATTTGGCCGCCATACTTGCTTAACGTGATTCCATTAATTTATCTATATGATATATACATAATTCGTACTATTTCCTATTGACTATTCCTTGTTCCAATTGTAACAGGTTATTAAAGTAATATTGTATCGCGTTATTATTACTGTATAGGCATATGCCTTCATACAGGGGGGGTATATATGAAAATGGTTCAGGCAAGATTTCATCTGCAACCCCACACTACATAGTAACATATAACATATTATTGGAGGTTTCTTTGATCTTGAGACAAACACATGTAAACTGTATGAACAAGGTGTTTTACGTGTTAACAGTGCAGGTGGTAGGGAGGTGGAGCAGGATGACGAACTGTTCCGATAGTTTTGTTTCATTTAAATGGTCTACATGACATTTAATACTCCCTGAATTTCTAAGTATAAAATAAAAATAAATAAAAAATAAGAGAACCAACTCTCAATAATTGAGCACCTTTGACTTAGACCAACTAAAATATTTCATTCACAATTAGTTTCTCAAACTTAAGGCTTTAGTAACATGTGGTAAGCCTGGCATTACAAGGCTTGCCTAGTCTGTGATTCCTCTTTAATAATAATTTTAATCATACTTTGAAGAATAAAGTTTTGTGAGGGTCTCTAGTAAAACCGACTATTTGAAGGATATTTGCACAATACATAATTCATCATAAGTTGTATTTGCTAGGCAAATATTTGTTGTTAACCAATCACACTCACTGTTACAAATAGGGGAGTTCATTCATAAAATTTCATACCTTACTTCGAATGGGTTGCCAAGTACCACCAGCCAGACACTGGGTGTACCAGGTTCATTAATCCTCAAATGTACACGATTTGTTGCCCACAAAAATGTCAGGCTGATGAATGAGTTGAAAAGGGCTGGGAACAAACCCCTGGTGTAAACATTCACCATTCAAATTACGAAGCAAACCTACTATTATGTTGCCTATTCCGCCCATGCGCTGATGTGTGCGGTGCAAGTGCTTGTTAATGTTAACTTATTTAATAGCCTACATCATGTTGAAACAGTCACCTTTGCATACTGGTTGTTAACTAATTTTTTTAATTAATGCAGTAAACCCTTAAAAGTCTGGACACTTTTAGGGGAAAGGACTTACCGATTGTCTGGACTTTTACCATGAAGTTGTGGGTGGGGGTGTAGCGTAGTGTATGTGGCCAGTTGTCAAATTTCTCTTTGTTAGGCTCACATACATAAGTACATGTTGGAGATCTCGCACTAAGGATGGAGGTGAGAAGGGAAACTCACAATGGCGTTTTCTATATTTATATTATATGTACAATGCAGTGCTAGGGAGCTGCTGTGTGGTGAGGAGCTTGTTGAGAGGAGGTCTTGTCTGTTTGACAGCGCTGAGTAGAATGACCTTCACGGCGAGGCTGGGGGTATTAATACAATTCTGTCAGATGAGAGAGGCAGACCGGAAGTGAGCGGCGCTGCTGATTGGCTGAGGTGAAGGCGGTAACTGGCCATTCACCGCGCAGTCCGAAAGCGAGGCTTGGTCTGTGGAACTCGCCACTGGTTGGCTGGTAAGCGGACGGCATGTGACAAATCGGCAGTTGTGGGGGAGAGTATCCACTACAATACTCCCCCTCCCCTCCGAGCGCTGCAGGAAACTTGTTGTCGGCAGGGTTGTATCCCACATATGAGACATAACGGGCTGGGGTGTGAACCACTCAACCTCTACGGGTGACGACTCGTCTAGTGACACGAAATCTTGGGAGAAGCAAAGGGAGAAGGAGGACGCCGAGTGGGGTGTCTGGATCCATCGGGCCGGATGCAGGAGCAGGATCAGGAGCAGTATGTACCTGTGGGAGAAAAGAGGGTGCTGCGGGCGGCAATGGCGACCAGACAGGTGAAGGGGGGCAGGCGTGGTTTGCTGGGGGAAATGTGGTGTTTTTTTGGAGGCAGGTGCACAGTCCTTGGGGGCGCTGGGTGGGACGTCTGGGTCCACAGGGCTAGGTGCATGATCCTCATCAGGAGCAGTAGGTACCTGAGAATGAAAGGAGGACACATAGAACTGTTGTGGACAAGGTGGTGCTGCAAGTAGCAACTGTCGGCAGACTGGTGCAGGTGTGGTTTGTTAGGGGTAATGCTGGGCTGGGGGCCCATAGGGTAAGGTGGCTGGCTTCACTCAATCTATGCTGACGGTGTCGTGTCTGCCATTGCGAATGATCGTCAGGAACTTCGCTGACCGTGCAAAAACCTGGAAGGGTCCGTCGTAGGGGCGTTGAAGTGGGTTGCGGTGAGCATCGCGCCTGACGAACACATACTCAGTGTTGAGTAGTGCAGGAGGGATGTGTTCAGGGCGATGAGAAGGCTGGCGTGGGGCAGTAGCTTTGAATGCAGAAACTGCCTGTCGTAGCGTTTGCAGTAGATCGTGACAGACGGCAGGAGTGAAGTGGTCGAGGTCAGGAGGAAGTGAGAAGTTCCAGGGTAGACGAAGAGTCTCGCCTCGGGTGAGATCTGCTGGGCTGCAGTCCATGTCCTCTTTGTGTAATGCGCGGATGCCGAGGAGCACTAAGGGTAGAGCATCCATCCAGCTGTAGGGGTCGTATTATGTCTTGATGGCGTCCTTCAGCTGCCGATGAAACCGCTATACCATGCCATTGGATTGAGGGTGGTAAGCGGTAGTGCGGTGCCTGGAAGTGCCGAGGAACTGTAGGAGACTATGCCAGAGTTTTGACTCAAACTGGGCTCCTCGGTCAGTGATGACAGTCGTGTAGGACCGAAACGGGAGACCCAGCCAGACAGGAAGGCGCGGACGGCTGACTCTGCTGTATCATTAGGCATGGGAATGGCTTTGTCCACCTGGTGAAACGGTCAATGTAGGTGTTGCTGCAGGATGATGGAAGAGGTCCCACGATGTTGAGGTGCACTACCTGGAAGCGTCCTTTGGGCACAAGGAAGGTTTCTAAGGGAGCCCGTGTACGTCGATGTATCTTAGAAGGCCAGGCACTGGGCAGCCCATTTCCGAGTATCAGCCTTGATGCCGGGCCAGACGACACGTTGCGTGAGGAGGCGCTGGGAGGCCCGTACACCTGGGTGGCTGAGACCATGGCTGCGGTTGAAGATGGTGCGGCTGTGGATGTGAGGCACGAACGGTCTAGGCTGCCCACAGGACATGTCGCACCGCAACTTGATGTTCGTGCCGGGAACGGGGAGTTCTTGGAGGGCGAAACCTGAGGGAGATGTCTTGTATGCTGCAAGGTCTTCGTCTTTCTCTTGAGCTACGGCAAGCTGTCTTTAATCCATGAGTGGAGATGAGGGAAGAATGCTGGATATACAACAAGAGAGGGTTGTCGGAGATCTCGTTGTGGCTGCCTTTTATGTGTTGGATCTCGCTGGTGAACTCCGAGATGTAAGCCAAGTGGCGAAGTGTATGTGTCTGTTAGGCTGAAGCGAAGGCGTGGACGAGGGGCTTGTGATCAGTGAAGATGGTGAACTGACGGGTCTCGAGGAAGTGCTGGAAATGCTTGACAGCAAGATATATGGCCAGGAGCTCTCGATCGATGGATCTGTACTTGAGTTGAGGTGGTTGAAACCGCTGTGAGAAGAAGGCAATAGGCATGAGAGTTCCGTTGATCTCCTGTTGTAAGATGGCACCCACGGCAGTAGAAGAAGCGTGTGTTGTGAGAGTGGTCCGGGCGTTGGGGGCAGGGTGAGCCAGCAGGGTAAGGCGTGCTGCTTGATAGTGGTGAATGCTGTAAAAGCCTCTTGAGTCCATACGAGAGGCTGTTGAGACGTCTTGGGAAGTCCCTTGAGAAGATCATGGAGAGGAGCGAGGATGTTAGCAGCCTGGGCAATGAAGCATTAGTATTAGTTGACTGAACCCAGGAATTCTCGGAGCTTCTTCGCCGTTTCAGGTTTGAGGAACTCCTTGATGGCAGTTACCTTCTGTGGTAGGGGTTGGATGCCACTTGACGAGACTCTGTGACCGAGGAAGTCGATGGAGGAGGCTCTGAAGACGCACTTGGCGGGATGAACTTTCATGTTGTTGTTCTGCAGGCGTTGGAGAATGAGCTGTAGGTGGCGATGATGCTCGGCAGGCGTCGGAGATGCGACGAGAATGTCGTCTATGTAAACAGTGACAAAGTTGAGGTCCTGAAGCATGTGGTCCATGGAAGGTCTGAGCTGCATTGCGTAGTCCAAAACTCATGTAGGCATACTCGAAGAGACCGAATGGAGTGGTGAGGGCTGTCTTCTGGGTATCTGCAGGTGCCATTGGAATCTGATGGAAGGCACGCTCCAAGTCAATTTTCGAGAAGGTGGTTTTGCCATGGAGTTTGTTGTGGAAATCCTGGACATGCGGGATAGGGTACCTGTCAGGTTTGGTGACGAGGTTCAGGGCTCTGTAGTCACCACATATCTTCCAGTTGTTGGATGATGGCCTTGGAACCATGTGAAGATGAGATGCCCAGGGACTCTTTGAAGGTCGAATCATGCCGTCTTGCAGGAGTCTGTTGAATTCCGCCTTGGCTGCGTTCAGGAGCTCAGGGCGAAGGCACCGAGGGCGTAAGAAAACTGGAGGTCCTGTAGTCTCGATGTGGTGGAAGATTCCCGATGTAGGTGGTGGTGGAGAGACTCGGGGTGAGAAAAGTTCCTTGAACTCCTTGAGTTAGGAGGAGAACTCGTTGGACGGCGAGAGGCAGTTGATGGGGTCGGCGACAGCAGCACGTGTACCCCGGATCGTGTGTGCTGTAGGCTCAAGGATGAGGCAGAGGTTGCTTGGGTCGATGATAAGCTTGTGGAAGGTGAGGAAGTCGAAACAAAGGATGAGTTGAGAGATGTCTGCCACCACGAAGGACCAGCGCAGAGTCTCGATTCCGAGTGACAGCAAAGTACCCTGTAGTAGTAGGGTGTGTCATACGGAGGCGAATTTTTTTTTTTTGAGTTTGAAAAATCGGCCCATGGTATTAATGATGTAGTTCTATGTACAGAATCATGTGATATCTTCAGATTTGAAAAGTTTTCATTTTTTGTTAGGTAAATTTTAACTTGAAATCTTATGAAAATTCAGTATTCCCACCCTTTTACCAACACCACTAAATAGCTTATTTAAAGTAAAGTAAATGTATCAGGTTAATTTATTAGGATGAAAATGATCCAGAATAGTGAAACGAATGATCTTGACACATTTATTAAATTTAATATCCTTTAGAAAACAAAATCATCAAATACAAAAACCGGTTTTACTACTACGACCCGGTGTTGCTCCACACCATAGAGAACATGTCTTTCTTGCTTCTGTTTCTACTCATCACCTCCCTGCTGACCACCTGAGCTCGGATGTAGCCTTCCCTCCTCTCCTGGCTGTACACGTGACTGCTGGCCTCGCTCACTTGCTGTACACAACGCTCTATACTCTGGGTGTGCGAGGGCCAGGCAGGGACATGCATGGGGTTGTCCAGGAAAGCTCTGACTTGAACATTGGTGAGGCTGCAGGTAAGAGGGGGCTCACTGCCAGCCTGGATGTTATCCAGATCTATGAGATCAGTGAGGGTCTTGGCACCTAGATTGACTTCAGGAGTCTTCCTGACCCTGAAGGAATCGTCACCAACTGATTCGTCATGCCCAGATCCTCTCATAAGTCTCATATCCAAGATCTTTTTGACTGCCACTCTTCTCTCCTCCTCATCCTTACTGCAGAGCATTGTCTGCAGAACTGCCTCGGGATGAGCATACCAGGAAGATCTCCTCACAGTCTGCTCCACAATCTGAACAACCTTCCTTGGCTGACTCCTCAGGAGCTCAAGCTGGAAGAGAACATGCCTCGGACCTTCGGAGAACGATGACTTGACCTTGGTGTTGAACTAATTTGGCAAGTAGACACTCACGATGAATTGGACAATAAGTCTCAGGTTGTGAAGCTGGTTCCCTTTCAGTTTATGATGAGCGACCCAAATTCTGCAGAACCTGAGAGCCGTTGTGAGCCACCTAGAATGTGAGACTGGACCTATCTGCAGGTAAGCAAGTCTATCAGGCATGACCCCAGTTTTGATGGCACTGCAAATCATGTAACCATAGTACTGGTCAGTACTCAGGTCGTCAATGACAGTATGTGCAAGCTCAACGAGTGGAGGGCCAACTGTGATCTTTTCAAAGCTCGGATTTATTTCTAACTCAGTGGCAGAGTCCAGCATCCTGCCAAGAGGACCAGACCATCTGTTGTTTGAAAGAGTCTTGCCATCCAGCTCCTGGATCAGATGTCTGAGTGGCAACTCGTTGGTGTGGAGGTCACAAACAATCCAGACCAGCTTCCTCCCAATCTTCCGCTCTATCCACTGTATGACCCCCCCTTGCCACCCTATGTTCGTGTTGGTGCTGTCCCCTCCAATGGCCTGCAGGGTCTGGTCTACATTCTTCTCTCTGAGCCAGTTCACAATGTTATCTGCCACTATCTCAGCTGGTTTCCTGATGTCATCTTTCTCTGGAGTGAAATGCCACAAATACTTCCCTCCTGGTTCACTGCAGCAGGAGTAGTGTTCCTCCTTCACCATGGCTGGGAACAACTTGTCAGAATCTCCAACTTTCATGAACACTTTAGTGTCATCCCTTCTCCCATCAAAGAACAAACAATTGATTCCATTTTCTCTTATCCCCTTATCAAACTCCTCTTCTAGGTTACTGACAAGTTTCTCCTGAGCTCTCCTTACTTTGTTATGATCTATCACCAGGTGAACATCATCAGGTGTTATCAAACCACCGTCAACCAGGCAGCTGTTGCTATCTCTGCAGTTTCTCTGAGACCAGTGTGGTGTCGCATGCTGGCCAGAGCTATGCTCGGGATATCTTTCCTATTTCGAATCTTATGCCTGGAAGGTTTGGGATCATTATTTTCTGGGTTAGGGACAAAGTCACCATTCTCCTGGTCAGCACTCGGATCAGCCATGGGGAAGTCATTAAACTCTGAATCAGCTTGACTCCAATCATCGGCCTTTTTTACCTCACCCTGGGCCTTCTCAAGTCTCTTTTCCTCGGCAACTCTTCTCTCTCTTCTGTCTCTCTGTGGCAGCCTCCTGTCTCTTGGACTCCGGAATATCTTGGCTAGAAATCATGAGAGCCCCTATACTGCCAGTCTTCTCTCTCTGTGCTTTGACAAATGCCAGTTCGATCACAGGAATCTTCAGTTCACGCTTGCAAATACAGGAGATGTGGGCCTCGGATTTACAGTCACGATCGCATCCAAACTCAGGACAGAGAACAATTGGGCACTTGCAAGTAATTATTCAAATAACTGGTCCAGTTGCTTGGCAAAGCTGTCCTTAACTGCAAGTTTTCCTCTCCCAAGAGAGATATCTCTTGCCTTTTCCCAACTGGCTAGCAGTCTCTCACTAATCTTCTTCTGACTTGTTATGACTGGAGGCTTGAACTGAGCATTAGCCAGAGTGTACTGTGCCAAGACAGCTTTGGTCATATCACTGGCAATGTCTTTGTTTGTGTAAGTTCTTTGGTTCTTTTCACTGATTTGCCTGATTAAAACACCGTATCTCAAAGCATCTCTCAATGTAGGCAACTCCGACTTCAGGAGCTCTCTCCCAGACCCAAGATAGTGACTGAGATGGCTGGATTTTTGGTTCCTCGTCCTGACACAAGCAGCCATCGCAAATATTATCAACTTATAAATGCATCAGAATCTGAAACAGAAAAAAATATTGTTAGTTGGGTTGTTAAAGAATGAAGTCAGAAAGCAATGTTCACTATTTAATTGTAATGCACTAATGCAGCTGTACGTTAGATTTTCGATAAATTTCACGCTAAAATTTACCTAGCAAAAGGTTGCAAAATAATGAAACTGAAATTATTTTCTGTTTATATACACTAAAATCTACCAAAAAAGTGATGGGCCATTAGTTTTAGCTGATCTTCCCTCCTATGACACACCCTACTGTAGTAGTAGTAGTAGTAGTAGTAGTAGTAGTAGTAGTAGTAATACCACATCTATTTTGTCAGAGGACACACACAAAGGCTAAGCACAAAGAAAATGTGGCAGCAATGAAGAGAAGGTCGACAATGTGGCGGACTGGGGCCCTAGATGATCTATGTGAAGCAAGAACACTGCAGGAGAGACTAAAATCTACGGGTGACGGAAAGCAAAACACTGATGACGTGGCAAGAAAATTTGGAAACAAAATGCGTGTGGGAAAAGTGTCTCTCGCGGTAAGATCTCTAACACATGAATCCTCCGGTGGAGTGATGCCAATAAACAGGGCGACATTAAAACTATTGAAAGAGAAACATCCCCCTGCAAGTGAAGATGAAGGCATCAGGTTACAGGGTGACTATATCCCACCAAATGCTGTCCTGTTCGAGAAAATAACAGGAGAGATGGTGTGGAAAAAGGCACTGAAGACTCGAGGAGGAGCCGGCCCTTCAGGTCTGGATGCAAACGGTTGGAGAGTCATCCTCAGCACTAACAAGTTTGGCCCTGTAGCAAGCGAACTATGCATTGCCATTGCCACCCTTGCAAGAAAGCTTGCATCCTCTTGCTGCCATCACCTCCAGGCTCTGACGGCCTGCCGCCTTATTCCTCTGGAAAAGAATCCAGGATGTAGACCTATAGGGGTGGGGGAAGTGCTGAGGCGGATCATCGGAAAGTGTATAATGGAGGTGGTAAAGGATGATGTCAGGGCAGCAGCAGGGAACCTACAAGTGTGTGCTGGCCACCAGGCTGGTGGGGAGGCGGCCATTCACGCCATGAGATTGATATTTGAGCAGCGTGATTGTGAGGCCGTTCTCCTGGTGGATGCTTCAAACGCATTCAACATACTTAACCGCAAGGCTGCACTGCACAACATCAAGATCAAGTGTCCTAGCTTTGCGATGTATGTTGAAAATTCGTATAGGAATCCTTCAGACCTCTACATAGTAAACAACAAGGCTCTCCGAGGTGATACCATCCTACAGTCGACCGAGGGAACAACACAGGGGGACCCCGTTGCAATGGCAATGTATGCAATAGGCCTATCAGTGCTCCAACAAGAAATAAAGTATGAAACAACTGGGGTCAAACAAGTGGCATATGCTGATGACCTCACAGGAGCAGGAAAAGTGGAGGACATCAAAAAGTGGTGGGACCTGGTAACATCGCGAGGTCCACATATAGGGTACCACCCTAACGCCAGCAAATCCTTCCTCATCGTGAAGCCAGATCATTATGATCGGGCTGTGGAGGTTTTCGGCGAAAGTGAGGTCAAAATAACTAAGGACGGCCAAAGACATCTAGGCGCAGTAATTGGCACTACGGACTTCAAGACCCAGTACGTAGGGGGAAAGGTGAATGAGTGGGTTAGCGAAATCCATGCTCTATCGGAGATTGCTAACACAGAGCCACATGCGGCCTTTGCAGCATTCACACATGGAGTCAAGCATCGTTGGAACTACCTGATGCGTACCATCCCTGAGATCCGACCTCTTCTCCACCCTTTGGAAGAAGCAGTCAGTGTCAAGTTCATTCCCAAACTAGTGAAACACCACGACTTAACCCTAGCAGAAAGAACACTTCTTGCACTTCCACCAAGACTGGGAGGGATGGGACTAACTAATCCAGAGGAGATTGCTGACTCTGAACATCAAAATTCACTTAAGCTCACGGCAGCCCTCACTGACCACATAATCGCCCAGAATGCAACAGGGGAAGTGGACACCAGCGAAGTTAATGAGATCCGTAGGTCCATTACAACAGATCGGCAGAACTGCCAAAATGACATGTTGCAGCAACTATTGCTGCTGGTTCCAGAAAATTTGACAAAAAAAGTAGCTATAGCGCAGGAGGTGGGCGCCTCGAACTGGCTAACTACGTTACCGATAAGGGCAAATGGTTTCAGCCTTAACAAACAAGAATTTACAGATGCCATTGCTCTAAGGTACGGTTGGCCAGTAGATGGTTTGCCCTCCCAATGCGTGTGTGGCTCTTTCTATGATGGCGATCACGCCATGGTCTGCAAGAAGGGGGGCTTCATATGCATGAGGCATGACGAGGTAAGGGATCTCACAGCAAATATGTTGAAGGAAATCTGCCGGGACGTCATGGTAGAACCGACCCTCCTTCCACTGGATGGCGAGATCTTCCAACACAGGCCTTCAAACACATCTAACGAAGCCCGTGTGGACGTCAGTGCTCGAGGATTCTGGACGCGGGGACAGCGAGCTTTCTTCGACATCAGGATTTTTGATCCCATGGCCGTTTGTCACCGTAACCTAGCTCTCGATGCTGCGCATAGGAGGAACGAGAACGACAAGAGAAGGGCATATGGGGAGAGAATTCAAAATGTTGATCAAGGCAGCTTCACTCCTCTAGTGTTCACAACCTCTGGTGGGATGGGCCCAAGTGCAAGATGTTTCTACGCCAGACTTGCGGAGCTGATCTTCGAACAGAAGCAGCAGCCCAGAAGTTATGTCACAGCCTGGATGAGATGTCGACTGTCCTTCTCTCTCCTTCGGTCGGCTTTGCTCTGCCTCAGGGGAACGAGAGCTTCTGCCCCTACTCCGACAACTGCTGCAGATATCGACTATGAGGCTACAGTCACTGAATGCCGCATGGATCTGCGGCTCAACTAATTTAATACAGATAGGATAGTTTCTTATGTATTAGGATATTTAATATTGAGGTAAATAAATGGTGGCGAAGGTGTGGCTATTGGGGGAGGCTGGAGGCCACGTTAAAAAAAAAGTAGTAGTAGTAGTAGTAGTAGTAGTGTGTGTGTGTGTGTGTGTGTGTGTGTGTGTGTGTGTGTGTGTGTGTGTCTTGGCGTGGTGCGATGCGTGCGTCTGATCAAATAATAATTAACTGTTTATTGAAAGAGCATGGCAGCCAGAAGGCTGAAAATATACAGTTACATAATTGGGGAATGGGTCTCTTGGTTTACAAATAATTTACAAGTATCATAAGTGATACAAATATTATATATAATCACTAGGTGGGGAGAAGCTCAAACTGCAGGGCATTTCAACATAGTGACAGTGCAAAAAGTTAGATTGACTGGGAGTGAATACACTGGTTTATTAAAAGTTATTGATAATTTTTACAATGGTTGGGACTGGGCTGTTCTTATAGCGATCAGTTTGTGCTTGTAAGGGCTGGATGCGGTTGTGGTGTCGAACCGCAATTCTTGGGCGAGGGATCTCAGGTGGTAGTAGGAGACGGTGTTGAGGATAGTGCAGAAGCTTCTCACCAAATTTGCAGATGAGGTCGTGGTGATGGTCAGTGAGAGCCGAGAGGGTCAGTGTGTTGAGTGCTTCTTGATATGTGGAGTAGGAAGGGGAGAGAATAATCTTGCATGCCCTCTTTTGCAGTGTGTGTGTGTGTAATAATAATAATAATAATAATAATAATAATAATAATAATAATAATAATAAATGGTTTATTGAAAAAGTACTGCAGTCCGAAGGCTGAAAATATACATTGGACATAAATGACTTATTACATACATTGGTGGTTTAACAAAAGCCTTCATTGGAGAAAGGTGAAGGAACATACAGTGAACATACAGATTAATGTTTACAGCGGAGGTCATGTAGATCATGTGAGCTGAGGTGTTGAACAGCAGACACGTAGTGTAGTAACTCCTTCACAGATGGCATTATGAGGGGCATCACGTGGAGTAGTAGTTCCCTCACAGATGGTATTATGAGGGGCTTGACGTGGTGTAGTAATTCCCTCACAGATGGTGTTGTGAGGGGCCTGATGATGTAGTAATTCCCTCACAGATGGTGTATGAGGGGCCTGATGAAGTAGTAATTCCCTCACAGATGGTGTTTTGAGGGACCTGATGTGGTGTAATAATTCCCTCACAGATGGTGTTATGAGGGGCATCACATGGCGTAGTAATTCCCTCACGGATGGTGTTATGAGGGGCATCACTGTAGATATATGAGACTAATATGCTGTAATATGTAACTCTGTACTATTTACCATTATTGATTCAGGTCTCTGTATTATATGTTATAATCATACTCCCTTTTGTCACTGAGTGTAGT
>NW_024748502.1:10950833-10959064 GCF_018991925.1 Homarus americanus | reverse complement strand
GGACCCCTTTAATCCGGATTTCGGATAATTCGGACAAAATTTGAACAAACTTCTTTTTTTTTCTTTTTTTTTAAGATTTGTAGGAATATTACCAACACGGACCTTAAGCTAAAATGCTGGTCCACCCACTGCTGGGATAAAACACCAGCGTCTTTTTGGTCAAATGTAATATCACTACTAGTGTGGGGGGGGGATGCAACTTTTAGCTTCAGACATGAAAAATATTTACCATTTACTGCCAGTAAACAATGGAAACGTAAAATTTGTACCAATTAGTAATGAAAAGTTGTGCAGTTCCTTCAGCAAATGAAGCTCACCAACTTACAATAGGCTAAATTACCTTACAACGTGTTTTCAGTAGTCTATGTTGAAGTTCTTAGCACAGGCTAACTTATCATATCATATACGGTATCACAGTTCTCATTGATCTACAAAAAATACCGGTAATAAAAACCTTTTTGATATTTCACACTTAATATAATACCCGGTAATCTACTTCAACCTCCTATTGTTTACAACGACACATGACGCACCACCAGCTGTTGAGTATCAGCTACACGGTACACGTGTTTTTCGAATCGTTTTCAGTTAAAAAACTGTTACATCACATGTATATTTTACCTTAACTGTGCCTGAATGAATATATTCTCGGAAATAAATAGTAGTTTTGCTGAAACGTGATGTATTTTAATTTTGACTGTCTGATACTGTCTGATACACAGAATAGGTAACACTTTTAAGTTCAGTATTTATAGGAAACCTACTAATGTGTGTTCATACATTCATTATTATTCTGTCCACCATAATAGAGTCAAACAGTCATTATTTTCAACAATGTTTTTACGTGCTTTGAGAATTTGCAGTCCGGAATTCATTGATGAGGAATATGAATACAGTATATCTATAATATTGGCTCAAACCTTAAATACCCTAGATCTTTCATAGACAAATGCCTGAACATTACTAAGAAATCTTTTTATAGAACTGATCCCAAGCCCACCCATTTCACAAAAATTTCTCTCAAATTCCTTTACAACTAAAGAACCTGGAACGTCATAGTGGCATTTAAAAACTCATTCACTGTTAAACAAATGTTAATCAAGAACTCCCCCAACAACACAATTGGTTGCATTTATAAAGTTCCTTGCAAGGAATGTAATATGTTTTACTTAGGCCAGACAGGTAAAGATCTTGTAACTAGACTTAAACAACATAAATATAGTGTTAGGACAGGCCAAGAATCCAATGCTCTGTTTGTTCATTTGAGGGATAACAAGCATTGCATTGACTGGGATAATGCCTCCTCAATATTACCTTGTAATTCAATTGACAGGAGGAACATCATAGAATCTAGTCTCATTAAACATACCGAAGCATTCAACATGAATTTGAGTAATGGCATGTACAAACTGGACAATTTTGTAATTAAGAAGATTTGTAACCAGGTGAGAAGGTTGGGTCACCTTACCCTCTGACCTGACTACCGACCGTTGCGGTGTTTTTTAAAGATTAGTAGGGTCATTACCTAATACCTGACCATTGTGGATCTGATCTCACCCTCCTCTGTATATATATACCTTGTTTTGTACTTCTCCTTAGTCTGTACTCACCCCTGAAGATGTGAATTACACGAAAGCGCTTGGGAACTTCGTGTTTTCTTCTTTCCTTGTGGTTATCAGCATATACCTAGATCACGCGCACCTATAGTCATTTACTTGCATGTATATATATATATATATATATATATATATATATATATATATATATATATATATATATATATATATATATATATATATATATATATATATATATATATATATATATATATATATATATATATATAGTCGACCCTCGTTAATTCGGACCCCTTTAATCCGGATTTCGGATAATTCGGACAAAATCTGAACGAACTTTTTTTTTTTTTTTTTTTAAGATTTGTAGGAATATTACCTATGCGGACCTTAAGCTAAAATGCTGGTCCACCCACTGCTGGGATAAAACACCAGCGTCTTTTTGGTTAAATGTAACATCTCCACCACTAGTGTGGGGGGGGGATGCAACTTTTAGCTTCAGACATGAAAAATATTTACCATTTACTGCCAGTAAACAATGGAAACGTAAAATTTGTACCAATTAGTAATGAAAAGTTGTGCAGTTCCTTCAGCAAATGAAGCTCACCAACTTACAATAGGCTAAATTACCTTACAACGTGTTTTCAGTAGTCTATGTTGAAGTTCTTAGCACAGGCTAACTTATCATATCATATATGGTATCACAGTTCTCATTGATCTACAAAAAATACCGGTAATAAAAACCTTTTTGATATTTCACACTTAATATAATACCCGGTAATCTACTTCAACCTCCTATTGTTTACAACGACACATGACGCACCACCAGCTGTTGAGTATCAGCTACACGGTACACGTGTTTTTCGAATCGTTTTCAGTTAAAAAACTGTTACATGACATGTATATTTTACCTTAACTGTGCCTGAATGAATATATTCTCGGAAATAAATAGTAGTTTTGCTGAAACGTGATGTATTTTAATGTAAAATAGGATAAAATACATGACGAAAAGAAAAGACTTTACCTAACATTCCGATGTTCTAGAGAAGTTACTCGTTTTTTTAATAGTTTTGGTTAAAATACTGTTATATTACAATGGTATTCTATTTATACTGTGCTTGATATAATGCATTCACGGAAATGTAATATTTTTGCTGAAATGACGTACGTTTTACAGTGGAAAGTGGGATAAAATCGTGACGAAAACAATGACTTTCGCTTTCTTTCGTTCAAAAGATGTTACCGTAATCGCTTTTCAATTGGTTTTCAGTTAAAAAACTGTTGTATTACGATAATATTCTATCCTAATTGACTTGAATAAATACTACGATACCATATTTCTGAATATTTTCATTAAAATCCATCAAAATCATTTTCCTTGTCATCGTCTGCAGCACCAAACCGCTTCTCCCAGTCCTCTCCTTGAACAGGGCTAGAGGGTACGTGTTTTTCGAATCATTTTCAGTTAAAAAACTATTACATCACACGTATATTTTACCTAAACTGCGCCTGAATGAATATATTCTTGGAAATAAATTAAATAGTAGTTTTGGTGAAACATGATGCATTTCAATGTAAAATAGGATAAAATACATGACAAAAAAAAAAGACTTTACCTAAGCTTCCGATGTTCTTGAGATGTTATTCGTTTTTTTAGTAGTTTTCGGTTAAAATTACGTACATATTACAGTGGAAAGTGGGATAAAATCGTGACGAAAACAATGACTTTGAAATATAATGCAATATTAACCCCTAAATCCGTTAATTCGGACAATCGGCTAAAACGGACACCCTTCCCCCCCTATTAGTCCGAATTAACGAGGGTCGACTGTATATTTCATTAGCCCAATAAAGCATGCGGACTTCTACATATAATCAACACCTCACCCCGCCAGGATTCAAACCCATGATCTTATGATTGTAACCAGGGAACGTTACCTCTGGGCCACCAGGACACTAAAAGCAGTCCTAGACTCTTGTTATATTACACACAAAGCCTGTTCAACAAGCTTATGGCGCCGTGAACCTCTAATGGGGACTACCTGTGCTGCTTAGGTGATCAGAGTAACGTTTTACCAAATCTAGCTTCGAAACACGAGGATCCATGTACAGGCATCCCCCGCGTTACGGAAGGGTTCCGTTCCCGGAAAATTGACCGTATCTCGAAATTCCGAAACGCGAAACCTATTTTCCCATTGACTACCATTATAAAACTGGAGATGCATTCCTAAGGAATTTTCTAAGGAATTTTTTCGGCCCCAAAAAAGTAATTCAAGCACTTTTATTAGTGAAAATAAACATTTATAAACACATACAATACAGTACATTAAATAATTTATGATATACCTTCTTAAAACACCAATTTAAGGGTTAATATTGCATAATATTGCATTATACAGCTATGTGTATGTTTATTTGAGTGCCCCGTCATAGGAGTCCGTTTTCTCTCACTTCAGCACTCTTGAGTCGTCCGTTTTCTCTTAATCTTAAGAGTGCACCAGGGACTATTAATTTTTTGTGGTGACACAGAATTTGATATTGCAACTGGGGTTGCAATTGTTGAGGCAACTTAGGTATGTCTGATTACAGTTGGAATATTCAAGATCCATTGTGAGTGATGTTTAAAGTTTCAACTGTTTTTATGGTTGGTAAAACTTGTCAAGTCTGTCAGTCTGAATGGCATGTGTGAGGCCTTGTGTTTGTTAAAATTTACCCCTATTTCCGTAAGTGCGGATTTACGGGCCGTAATGCGAAATTATTGGTCATAATTTACAAATTCCGTAGGAGCGAAATTCCGTAACCCGGGCTTCCGTAACGCGGGGGATGCCTGTATATTTCATTAGCCGAATAAAGCTCGCGGACTTCTACATATAATCAACACCTCACCCCGCCAAGATTCGAACCCACGATTTTATGATTGTGACCAGGGAAGGTTACCTCTGGGCCACCAGGACACTAAAAGCAGTCCTAGACTCTGTTATATTTCACACAAAGCCTGTTCAACGAGCTTATGGCGCCGTGAACCTCTAATAGGGACTACCCGTGCCGATTAGGTGTTCAGAGTAATGTTTTACCAAATCTGGCTTCGAAACACGAGGATCCATATATATTTCATGAGCCAATAAAGCACGCGGACTTCTAAATATAATCAACACCTCACCCCGCTAGGATTCGAACCCACGATCTTATGATTGTAACCAGGGAACGTTGCCACCAGGACACTAAAAGCAGTCCTAGACTCTGTTATATTTCACACAAAGCCTGTTCAATGAGCTTATGGCACCGTGAACCTTTAATGGGGACTACCCGTGCCGCTTACGTGACACAGAGTAACGTTATACCAAATCTGGCTTCGAAACACGAGGATCCATATATATTTCATTAGCCCAATAAAGCATGCGGAAATATAACAGAGTCTAGGACTGCTTTTAGTGTCCTGGTGGCCCAGAGGTAACGCTCCCTGGTCACAATCATAAGATCATGGGTTCGAATCCTGGCGGGGTGAAGTGTTGATTATATATACAGTATATACTGTATATATATACAGTCGCCCTTCACATACTCGGGTTTAGCATACACGGATTCTTAGTCACTTAAGAACTGATAAGTATACACGTGTTAGACCTGGGCCTGCGCCAACTGTCAAACAGCTCCCCTCCCCCCTCACTCGCTCGCTCCCTCCCTCCCTCCCTCTCCCCAATCTGCCCAGCGTTGCTGGAATCCTTGTAAAACAGTGAATAATTTTATTATAAACGTCATGTATTTTGCAAAAGAGATAAAAATTAATCACCTGTATCACATTGCAGTAGTGATTAAGAGTAAAAGTGTATATGTACGTATATAGTATTCCACATACATGTAAGTATAAATACAAAGTTTATGTGATAATCGGACAACGTCCATTTCGGTTAACGTCACGTTTCCAAGAATGTATCTAGGACGTTAACCGGCGCATGACTGTACAGTACTCTCAATTTAACGGAATCCGATATAATGAACTCTCGATTTAGCGGAGGGAATTTATTCCGTTATCTTTTGCCTAATTTTGTGAACTAGTTCGCTAAATCGAGATTAATTCCATTAATACGCTCACACCAATGGAGACACCTCAGACACATGATATGTACATAGAAACATTGTTGATGGCTTACCTTAAACTAGAGGGTTTGGTGATTATTTACAATATTTTCTATTATTTCCAAACATTTTTCTAACTGATACAGTAGTTGCACTCTTTTTGACTTTCTCCCCCACACCACTTCCTTTCTGAGACTTCTAAGAGACTTTCGGCATGAGTGTCTAAGTACAGTAGTTAGTTGACCAAGAGGTAACAGTGCACAAAACACATGGTGATGGCAGGACACAGACTGAGCGGATGCAAACAAACCCCAAGCACCAAGCAGCAGAATTTAGCAGAATCACGCTCAATTTAGTGAACTAGTTTACTAAATCGAGTGCAAATAATGGAAATTCGATTTAGTGGAAATTTTGACTTAACGGAAAGGGGTGACTCGAATTAATTCGTTAAAGCGAGAAAATAGTTTGACAAAACAGCTGGTAACCAGCGGTGGAAGTTGGTAAGCAGCGAAAGGGGTTCATAACAGTATAATTTTTATCCATCCAATACTCTGTGATTTCACTCATAACTTAGTTATACTATTTGATATGACATCTAATGTATTTGTCGGCATATAAGACACATTTTTGTCAATGTATCACAAAATACCCTGCATCTAATGCGCCTGTATTATGGATGGGAGGCCGAGCACCATAGGCGGAGGTGCCTAGCTAGGGAGTCTGGGACGAGCAGTAATCCACTAAGCACAAAAATTGTGTTACTAATAATATTACTCATAATAAAACACTGAAAAACAAGCCAAATTATCACAAACTTGCGGCAAATTTGCTGAAGACGTAAATACAGTGATTCCTCGGTTAACGAGTGCCTCGGTTAACGAATTACCTTCCATAAGATTCTTAACTTCGGTTAACGAGCATTCCCTCGATTAACGAATTCCTTACAAGTGCCCCTCAACATGTTTTCGCTTGCACACTAGCTGTCGTATTAGTCCGCCAATACAGTAATCGGTTCTAGGGCTTAAATTCCTTACTATTTTAGTAAATATCAAAAAGTTTGTACAATTCAATAATTTTAAAAGTCTTATATTAAATTTTTTAGTCATTTTAACAATTATTTAACATAATTTAAGTACAGGGAACTAGTTTTTAGCGCACCATACAGCCTGTCAACACACCATACAGGCGTCAGTCTCTGTCTTTTCAGTGGAGGTAACATCTTGCTTCAGACTCTCTTCAACATAAATGCTTTTTTCTGTGTTTCCAGTCAAATTATTGGTCATTTTGAAATTTATTTTACATATTGACAATATATAATGCAGTGCAGTGTCAATTTAAAGAAAATAATCTTGAATTACACCAAGTGAACTAAAATTTTATGAGTGAAATGGCACCATGGGGTGACTTCTCTTCCACCCCAATCACTTCTCTTCTCCCTTCTCCTCCACCCCCATTCTAATTCCCATCATCATCATCATCATCATCATCCAGGAGCCTTCTACATACACACCTCAAAGTAAGTGTACTTTACTACCTTTTTTGTTGACTTTTGGCAATTTTCGGTGAGCTGGAACCAATTACCCAAAAATCCATTGAAACAATGGTTTCAGTTAACAAATTTTTCGGTTAATGAGCAACATTCTAGAACGAATTGTGCTCGTTAACCTTGGGACCACTGTAATGGCTTAACGGCAGAGAGAAGCTCACATCATCTCATTGTACCTCCTTCACCAGCATATGTAAACCCACACCAGACACATGTCTTACATTATTTAATGACTGTTACCTTTAAGAAACATTTGTTTATTATCTAAATGAAAAATGCCCCTAGAAAGATTAAGATTAAGAAATGTTAACAGAAAGTTTAGCCGCCAGTCAGCCATTTGCAATGTGTCGATGACGCCAAAACAATAGTGATGGTGCTACACCCTGGTGGCCGATCATGGCAACAAAAAACATCATAGCTAAAAATACGAGTTTCACATCCTGTCGGTAATTCTCTTGACCAAAATATAAATAAGCCACACAGCTGCTCTAATCAGAGGTAGAGTTGGGTTAGTATAATGTTACTATAATAATGAGATGCATTCCGAAGTGTGACCTTTTCATATCTTTTGTGTGGCTTTTTACCCTCTTTTTCCCCCAAAACAATACAATTAATGAAAATTGCAAACTATATTCTTTAAATAATGTTTCTGAATGCACCTTATGCAAAATAAATGAATAATAATATGGCCATACAAGAGGGGATGGGCCGCCATTGTTTTCGCTTGTGTTTACAGCCGGGAGTCTGGGACGATAGTTCTACATGAGAAAATTAAGAAAATAAAACCCTGTAGTAAAATTAACGCAAAAAAAAAATATATATATATTTTTAAGTAACGTTATTTAATGTTAATAAATGGAACAATAGAGATGGATTGGGAACGCCACCATATACGTGCGCATTTAAGGATACCTCGTCATTTATCATTTTAAGATTATGTACAAAAGATTCATTATTGTTTATTACTGGAAATGTATTTGATTGAATTAATCTTTATACATGCAAAAAGAACAATACAATTCATTAATAATACG
>NW_024748502.1:10899512-10950733 GCF_018991925.1 Homarus americanus | reverse complement strand
GCATGGTAGGTGACAGAGGCATGGTAGGTGAAACGGGCATGTAGGTACACAGAGGCACACAGAGGCATGGGTAGGTGACAGAGTAATGGCAGGTGAAACGGGCATGGTGGCATGGTAGGTGACACATAGGTATGGTAGGTGACACAGGAATGAGAGATGACACATATGCATGTAGGTGACACAGGCATGGTAGGTGAAACAGAGCAAGACTAGAGGAAGATTACAGCATAAGAAGGTGACTATACATGGGTGACACAGAGGCACAGTAGGTGACACAGAGGCAAGGTAGGTGACACAGATGCACAGGTTGAACACAGGCATAAAGACACAGAGGCATGGTGCAGGTGACACAGAGGTATGGTAGGTGACAGAGGCATGGTGTGAGGTGACACAGAGAGGCATGGTAGGTGACACAGAGGTATGTGGTAGGTGACACAGAGCAAGTGGAAAGGGACACAGAGGTATGGTAAGACACAGAGGCATTTAGAAAGACACAGAGGTATGTAGGTGACAACAGATACGGTAGGCAGAGCCTAACAGAGGTATGGTAGGCGACACAGAGGCATCTGTGAGGCACTGCACGTGCCGAGGTGATTACGAGAGAGGCATGTAGGTGACACAGAGGCATGGTAGACAAAGGTATGGTAGGGTGAAACAGGGGTGTGTAGGTGACACAGAGGTATGGTGACAGTATGGTAGGCGACCCAGAGGCATAGTACAGATGCATGGTAGGTAAACATGTAAAGCGCACATGGTGACACAGAGGTATGGTAGGTGACACAGGTATGGTAGGTGACACAGAGGCATGTAGGTGACACAGAGGCATGGTAGGTGACTTGTAGTGGCTGAGAGGCATGGTAGGACAGGCATGATAGGTGACACAGGAGGCATGGTAGGCGACACAGAGGTATGGTAGGTGACACAGGTATGGTAGGTGACCCAGGAGGCACAGTATGACAGATGCATGTAGGCAACACAAAGGTATGCAGAGGTGACACAGAGGTATGTAGGCACACAGGTATGGGTAGGCACTGAGGCATAGTATACAGACAGATGCATGGTAGGCAACACGTGCCATGGGTAGGCACAGAGGCATGGTGTAGGTGACACAGGTATGGTAGGTGACACAGAGGCATGGTGACACAGAGGCATGGTAGGTGACTCTAGAAGCATGGGAGGCATGTAGGTGACAGGCATGATAGACACAGGAGTAAAGAAGGGAAAAGACTCTAGAAGCATGGTAGGTGACAGAGAGGCATGGTAGGTGACAGAGAGGCATGGTAGTACTTAGAAGCGTAGGTGACAGAGAGGCAAGGGAGGTGATTAGAGGCCAAGATAGGTGACACAGAGGCATGGTAGGTGACTTAGTAGCTACGTAGGTGACAGGAGAGGCATGGTAGGTGACAGAGGCATGGTGAACAGATGCATGGTGAAAGACAGAGGTATGGTAGGAGACACAGAGGCATGGTGTAGGTGGACACAGAGGCATGGTAAGCAAAAACAGAAACATGGTGGGAAACAGGTGCGGGAGAGACACAGGAGGCAGGTAGGTGACTTAGCATGTAGGTGAGACAGAGAGGCATGCAGACAGGCATGATAGGTGACACAGAGGCATGGTAGGCACTAGAAGCATGGTAGGTGACAGAGAGGCATGGGTAGGTGAAAGAGGCATGTAGAGGTGAAAACAGATACATGGTAGACACAGAGGTATGGTAGGTGACAGGAGGCATGGTAGGTGAAACAGATGCATGGTAGGTGACACAGAGGTATGAAGAGACAGAGTGGCATGGGTAGGTGAAACAGATGCATGGTAGGTGACAGAGGTATGGTAGGAGACACAGAGGCATGGTGAGGTGACAGAGGCATGGTAGGTGAAACAGAACATGGTAGTGAAACAGAAGTATGTAGAAAGATGCAGAGGCATGGTAGGTGAAACAGAAACATGGTAGGTGGAAACAGAAGTATGGGACACAGACACAGAGCATGGTAGTGGGCACACAGAGGCATGGGGTACAGGCAGTACTGGTGTTACTGTGTAGGCTGCACACAGCTGCATGGTAGGAGACACAGAGTGCATTTCTGCAGGAGACACAGAGCAAGCACAGAGGCAAGCAGTAGGCGACAACAGAGGCATGGTAGGCGCGTTACGGCAGGCGTGAAATTAAGAAACACGCAGGTGCAACAGAAGCATGGGTAGAACATCATTGAGAGCATTTTGCAGGCATCAAGTGCTACGGTAGGTGACACAGAGGCATGGTAGAGCACACAGATATACATTGAGAGTGCTAAGTAAGACAAGGCAGTAGGTATAAAGCAGAAAGACACAGATAATGGCAGGACATCAATAAGATGTTGTAGAAAGTGTCTGGAGAGCACTGCAGTAAGACACAGAGGCATGGTAGGAGCATCAAGTGTTGGCCTAGTAAGACACAGAGGCTTTGCAGGACATCAAGATGTTGGGACGGTGCAGTATATCACCAACAGGGGCATTTGCAGGGTGACAGAGTGGCAGGTGAGGGTGACGCACGCGCCATTGCAGGCATCAACAGGAGGCATGGTAAGAGTAAGTATATTGCAGGACATAAGACAGAGGCATGGTAGGCAGACAGATAGGTGAAACAGAAGTATGTAGGCATGGTAGCATCACAGAGGTGCATGGTAGAGACACAGAGTATGGTAGAGCACACAGAGCAATGGTAGAAGCACAGAGCAAGCATGGTAGGTGATTAATAAGAAAACCCAGAAAGAAACAGAAGTATGGTAGGTGACAATATGTTACGTAGTGACACAGATATGGTGAGGAGACACAGAGGCATTGGTGACATCACGAGTGCTGGTAGGTGAAATTGGTGAGCTACGGTAGTGGACACAGGCATGGTAGGTGACACAGAGGTATGGTAGGTGACAGGAGGTGAAGCAGAAAGACACAGGCATGGTGAAAGACACAGAGGTATGGCAGGAGCATTGCACAGAGTGCACAGGAGCACACAGAGGTGACACAGAGGCATGGCAGGTGAAACAGAAGTGGGTGGTGACACAGGCATGGTAGGTGACACAGTAGAGGCATGGTAGGTGGAAACATAGGCATGGTAGGAGACACAGAGGCATGGTATGTTTTAGTAAAACAGAAACATGGTAGGTAAAACAGAAGTGCTATAGGCATTGTAAGCATGCAGAAAGATCATTGCATGGTAGAGCATCACAGAGGCATTTTTGTAGAGGAGCATACAGAGTGCATGGTAGGGTGATTACTGAGATACATGGTATGAAACAGGAAGTGGTAGGTGACACAGACAGAGTAAGACAGGAGGTATGGGTATGCACAGATAGGTGACACAGAGGCATGGTAGTGAAACAGAAACATGGTAGTGAAATGGTAAAGCATGGTAGGTGACACAGGCATGGGTATCAGCAGAGGTATGGTAGAGACACAGAGGCATGGTAGGGAGACACAGAGGCATGGTAGGTGACACAAGAGGCATGGCAGGCATTGCATTTAAAAGCAGAGACACAGGAGGCATGGCAGGCGAAACAGAGATATGGTGAGACACAGGAGTGCATGGTAGGATACAGAGGCATGGTAGGACATTGAATGGAGATATATTGGTGAGGGTGATTACTAAAGCATGCAGGTGATTACAGGCATGGTAGGTGCAGACAGAGGTATGGCAGGTGAAACAGAGGCATGGTAGGCACATTATGCTACGGTAGGTGACACAGAGTAAGATGGAGAGGAAAGAGGTAGGGGTGACAGAGGCATGGTAGGTGATTAACAGAGGTGCTTAGAGAAAGACACAGAGGCATGGTAAGTGAAAACAGAAACATTGTAGAAATATGTAGACACAGGTACGAAAGTGACACAGAGGCATGCAGAGACAGAGGCATGGTAGAGAGACAACAGAGGCAAGTGTAGTAAGCCAGAAGTATCACAGAGGCAGGAAAGTGATGGTAGGTGACAGGAGAGGCGCGGTGAGAGACACGATAATGGTGACACACAGAGATACGGTAGGTGATTAAGAGATATAATGGTAAGATCAATATATAATGGTAGGCGACTAACAGAGTGCTACTTGCAGAGGCGGACACAGAGTGCACGGGTACACAGAGGCATGGTAGAGACACAGAGGCATGGTATGTAAACAAACATGGTAGGTGAAACAGGTATGCAGGCACAGGCAGACAGAGGGTGTAGGGCACAGGCATGGTAGGGGTGACACAGAGTGTATGGTAGGAAAGATTACAGAGGCATGGTAGGAGACACAGATAGTACATGGTAGGTGACACTGAGGTACCCAGAAAGTGAGAGGCAAGGTAAGTGAAACAGAGGGCATAGTAGTGACACATAGGTATGGTAGGTAGACACAGAGTGCATGGTAGGGGTGAAACAGAAACATGGTAGGTGAAACAGAAGTATGGTAGGTGATTATAAGCATGGTAAGACACGAGGTATGGTAGAGACACAGAAAGTAGGTGACACAGGAGGTAAGCCGGTGGCAGGACATTACACAGATAAGCATGGTCGCAGAAACAGAAGTATGGTAGGGTGACACAGGAAGATGACAGAGGTATGGTAGGTGACACAGAGGCATGCAGTAGGTGACAGAGTGCAATGGGTAGGCACAATGTAGAGACACAGAGGCATGGTGAAAGTATCACAGAGGCATGGTAGGAGACAATAAGACACAGAGGCAGGCAAGACACAGAGCATGGTAGGTGACAATAAGAGTATGGTAGGTGATGAGCAAGTAGGTGAGACACGGTGATATAATGGTAGGTGACACAGAGTAATGGTAGGTGACACACACGAGGCACAGAGTGGGCATGGCAGGAGCACACAGAGTGCTACTTGCAGGCGACACAGAGGCATGGTAGGCACAGAGTGCAATGGGTGAAAGAAACAGAAGGATGCTGGTAGGTGACAATATGTTAATGGTAGGTGACACAGAGGTATGGTAGAGACACAGAGCATGTAGAGGTGACACAGAGGTATGGTAGGGAGACACAGAGGCATGGGTAGGCGACACAGAGGCATGGTGACACAGAGTATGGTGACAGAGGCATGGTAGGTGACAGCCTGGCATGGTAGGTGACACAGAGGTAAGCGAGAGGACACAGAGGCATGGTAGGAGACACAGAGGCATGGTAGGAGCACACAGAGGTATGAGGAGACACAGAGGCATGGTAGTGAGCACACAGAGGCATGGTGAGGTGACACAGAGGCATGGCAGGAGCATCACTAAGAGCAAGAAGCAGAGGGCTATCACTAAGAGTGCGCATGGTGACACAGAGACACAGAGTGCATGCAGGACACAGAGGCATGGTAGGCGACACAGGAGGCATGGTAAGACAGAGGCATGCAGTAGGTGACACAGAGGCATGGTAGGTGACACAGAGGTATGGGTGAAAGAAACAGAGTATGGTAGGTGACACAGGAAAGACACAGATAAGTGGTAGGAGCACACAGAGGCATGGTAGGGGCACAGAGGCACAGAAGACACAGAGGCATGGTAAGAAACAGAGGTAGCACACAGAGGTATGGTAGGTGACAGAGGTATGGTAGGTGACAGATGTATGGTAGGTGACACAGAGGTATGGTAGGTGACAGAGGTATGGTAGGTGACACAGAGGTATGGTAGGTGACACAGAGGCATGGTAGGTAACACAGATGCATGGTAGGTGACACAGAGGTATGGTAGGTGACACAGAGGTATGGTAGGTGACACAGAGGCATGGTAGGTGACACAGAGGTATGGTAGGTGACACAGGTATGGTAGGTAACACAGAGGTATGGTAGGTAACACAGAGGCATGGTAGGTAACACAGAGGTATGGTAGGTGACACAGAGGCATGGTAGGTGACACAGATGCATGGTAGGTGACACAGAGGTATGGTAGGTGACACAGAGGTATGGTAGGTGACACAGAGGCATGGTAGGTGACACAGAGGCATGATAGGTGACAGATGCATGGTAGGCGACACAGGCATGATAGGTGACACAGAGGAATGGTAGGTAACATAGAGGTATGGTGAGGTGACACAGGCATGGTAGGTGACACAGAGGCATGGTAAGTGAAACAGAGGTATGGTAGGTGACACAGGCATGGTAGGTGACACAGAGGTATGGTAGGTGACACAGAGGCATGGTAGGTGATGCAGGTGGCCATATATGCAGCGACTTTCACAGATAATTTTACATATCTCGGCATTTCCCGAGTTATACTAATACATTCCGAGACCATATCCACTTCTAGTTATATGAAATTCCGAGTTATCGAGGGTTTACTATGTAAGTATAAATGAGCAAAGTTGTTTCCCTTCAACATTACGTTACATAACATTTTAAAATATGGAGTGAGAAAGAAGTCATAGGATGGCTGGTGGGGGGG
This sequence comes from Homarus americanus, assembly GCF_018991925.1. Lineage (NCBI taxonomy): Eukaryota > Metazoa > Arthropoda > Malacostraca > Decapoda > Nephropidae > Homarus > Homarus americanus. The sequence continues at coordinate 10,944,347 of NW_024748502.1, read as the reverse complement.
GGGGATTGTCTTGCGGTCACTTTTCCCGCCTCCTTCCTCACTCAAGCATGGCTAATTGTGATAGGGAGATGAATTTGATACCATAATGATCCTTAATCAATTCTCTACAAAACATTACCAATATGTTATCCATAAATGAGAAGCTGAATAATAAGATAAAAATAGGCATTTTACTGCATATGAAGGGTACTGGTATCAATAAGCTCAAATTATTACAGTAAAATATCTTTACTAATTAATAAATAACAAGTAAACAATAATTTGCCCAGGAAGAATTATAAGAGGCAGACAACCTTTTTAGGGGTGTGCAGTCAGTTTCTACCAGTCTCTATGTACAGAACTAAACAAAAGATTCATTTTAAATACTCTGTAACGTTCTATATCATATCCTGACCACTGGGGCTAGTTGTACAGACTTTTCCCGGTGAAAAAGCTAAGCTCAGCTAAAGAACTAAAAATTTTATCTTGTGCAAGCTATGAAATGCTTATACTCACATTAATCGCTATCTTGCAAGGATTCCAGCAATGTGTTATATTCTTAAGTCTAGTCTGTGACATTTTATAAAAGAAAAACTTTAAGCCTATTATCACATTCATCTCATTAATTGTTATCACTCACCACCATCTGCTTTCCCGGCTAACTGGGAGGAGGGGGAAGGGGAGGTGAGATGTTGACATCCAGGAGCTGGGTGCGTATTCATCAGTTGAGGAGTGAGGAGGGACTCGGGATTACAAAAGACAGGGAGTCTATTCATCAGTTGAGGAGTGAGGAGGGACTCGGGATTACAAAAGACAGGGAGTCTAAGTTTTTCGCTTATAAAATGTCACCGACTTGACTTAGCAGAATATGTCATGCATTGCTGGGATCCTTGCAAGATTTTGATTAATTTGAGTACAAACTTCCTGTACTTTGCACTAGACATAAAATTTTTAGTAATTAACTTGGTATAGTGTATACAGTATTTGAGTACAGGTTGTGATAAATTTTGCTATGTGGTTGTAGTTGCGAAGTTTCATGACATCACTAATGTATAATACATCTCCATATGCCCTGGTTTATTCAATTATCAGTTGTCTAAGTGCAAAAGTAGCCAAACTGAGCCATCATGTATCAATTAATTTTATAATAGAAATAATAAAGTCAAATGTTCTAAGACAATAGTTTAGTGGTGTTGTTAATGTGTGTGTTGTGTAAGTGTCTTGGCATGTCACCTAACTCTTCCCACTCACCTTTATCCCCAGGCCTGGAGCAGAAAGGCTTGGAGTGATTTTCTCACCACTTTCTCCGATTTTCTAGTAATCACTTTAAATCATTATTTATCGTTTTTATACACTTAATACATTTGCCGAAGGCTGAAGTAGGTTTTACTATATCATGTGTCTCAGTTGTCTCCATAGGTGCAAGCGTATTAACGGAATTAATCACGATTTAGCGAACTAGTTCACTAAACGACGAAAGACAACGAAAAAATCCGTTCCTCGAAATCGAGTTTATTATATCGAATTCTGTTAAATCAAAAGTATACTGTATTGTTATTATTGTCCACTCTGTATCTGTATTTTTCTGGCAAAATAAACTGTTTCAATATCAGTACAGTACTGTATTGGCACAACACCTACCCTACTGAGCTGATCTACGTAAAGTAACCGACCTACCTATAATCAGGAGCTCTAGTCAATGTGGTGACAAGGCAGGAACAGAGATGGCAGAGTTCATGCTTCCTCTTATGGTTAAAGAAGTTCCAAATATATGAGTCCTTGAATCAACAACCAGATCCAGTGAAATCACATCTTAATCCAAGTTCAAATGGGCATAAAATTATTAGTTACAAAAACTATTCTACTGTACCTTGTTCTCCTGGACAGCTTATTGTATTTTTAACTAGTCAAAGCCAGAGGTCGCAGGTGGGCTCTACCAGACAGTGTTTAATAGTACAGGTATGGATCTCAGATATCAATATTGTACAGTAGTTGACGACCAATAAGCCATAAAATACTGTTAACATATTTCACTTACTAATTTCATTTTATCATGCTCCTTTTTTCTCTGCTTCACCTTTGCATATTCATCATCACTGAGGCGATATTTAGTTCGTCGAGACACTTCTACCTGCTTCTTTTCTGAAGGACTTTTAGGCATTAGCTGTAATGAAAATTACATCAAATTTCCAATATATGAGTATATTTGTCTTAGCCTTAAATGTTTATCATAATTAAAAAAAAAAACAAGTGCTATTTATTACAAGCAGCAGTACACACAAACCAGTATATACCAAGAAATTAAATTATAAAGCAACACCTACTGTACTGTACTGTATGTTAAACTCGTATATATTACCTGCATTGCCGAGTGGCCATTACTTGCTGTCCAAGAACCGCTTCCTTTAAACTGAAAAGTGAAATGTTATAGATGTAAACTAAACAATTTATACACACCAATACATTTCAATACTCTCAAGATTAAAAAAATAAATACAAAATTAATAGTATGTACAGTTACCTGTATTTATACTGATCAGCATCAGCTGATCAGCTGATGGGCTAGTCTGCCAATTCAATAATCTGTTCTATGTTTACAATCGTTTCCAGTGAAGTAAATATCAAGAAAGTTGTGCTCTTTAATATTTTTGCATTTTTTATGTTAAAATTATTAGTCATTTTAAAATTTAGTTAGCATATTGATAATACATGCAGTACAGGGAACTAGTTTTTTGTGCGCCAATCAGCCGCTTGACTCAGCCACCAGGCGTCAGTTTGGCTTTGTTGACAGTGGAGTGAACATCTATTTTGTTGGTGTCTTGAACATTTTTGCATTTTTACATTGAAATTATTGGTCATTCTGAAATTAACTTAACATATTGATAATATATAGCGCAGTGCAGTGTTGATTTAAATAAAATAATCTTGAATTACACTTCTAATTCCCATCATCATCATCTACCAGGAACCTTCTACATACACACCTCAAAGTAAGTGTACTTTACTGCATTTTTTTTACTTTGTATGTACTTTTCTGTGAGCTGGAACCAATTACCCAATATCCCATTGAAACAATTGATTCGGTTAACGAACGACTCTAGAACGAATTGTGTTCGTTAACCGAGGGACCACTGTACGTACATATACACTAGATCTCACAAATCACTACAGTATAGTCTGGATTTATGCGGTTTTTGTTTATGAGTTTGGTCATTTATGCGGTGCCTTGCCAGAATGAAATGTTTTAATTACACGGTAAATTTCATCATTTACGCGGCGAGCGGCTGGAGAGGTGCAGAAGCGCTGCGCCATTTTTTACTCAAGCGGTCCATTCTTGACAATACGCGGGAAGCGGGGCGGTGAGGGGTGAGCATTAGGTCGCTCTTGCGTTATCGCTGATGTCATATGACGTATCGGACTGTGATTGGGCCACGCATCCTTACCACCCACGCATTCCCTCTGCCACTAGCTGTGATTGGTTTAATGTACATGACGTGCCCTGCCACCAGAAGTCGTTGACCTAGCCGGGCCAGTCTCATTGTTCTCAGTCCACGTATACAGTTCTCTCTTGTGCCCGCTATTCCCCTCACAATGGCTTCCGCTGGACCCCCACCACCCGAGAAAAACCTTGAATTACCTGGACCAAGCCATGATTATGTGAAGGAAATCATAGAGTTGGGGGAGAAAATTAAGCTCATCCTTGACAACGACCCAGACAAGCATCGGTATGAAGTGTCTAATAACCATCTGACGAAAGTTATGGAGCCGTATATCCAGATCTATCTCGACAACATCAATGCTAGTCGTCAACGTAGTATTAAGGACTTCTTCGCCCGCAAACCACCACAGCCAGCCCAAGTCAGTGATAGTGACAGTGAGGATATGGACTTTGAGGGGTTTGTCTGGGAGGCCCTGCAAACCTCTGCGAGTAGTGAAAGTGATTCACCGTAGGGCAACTAATCTGCCCTCTGCCTCAGAACCAGCCGCCACCCACGTGTGCCGACCCATCTTTTCTACTAATGTAAGTGTTAAAAAACCTAATATTATTGATATTTCTCTTAAATATTAATTGTGTGTGCATACCATCATAAAATTAAGATGTTATTTTTACTACAAGGTACATATTGTCGGAAGAAGTGGAGTTTGGGGACCTCCACGGGTTCAATTGACCGCGTAAATGCAAACTATACTGTACTGTAATGTAATACAGATCCACAATCCCTTATCCCTTATTTGAGGTGTGTAATGTCTACATTGAAATTATTCGCTATCTTGCAAGGATTCCAGCAATGAAAATTATATTCTCCTAACTTTAGTCTGTTACATTTTATAAGATAAAAATTTTAAGCCTAAAACTACCTTCACCCCTGGGAAGGGGGAGGTGATGTGTTGACAGCAGTGGTGGGCACAGCTAAATGAAAAGTCAGCTTTGCTAACCGCTAATCCACCAACTAAAAAGTTAATTTCGCTGACGCTAAACCGCTATTCAGATAAAACAATTAGCGGAAGCTAACACTAACCGCTAACTTTTATTATATGAATTTAGCTTCGGTTTGTTTGTTGTTTTGGCTCTAAAACCCTTAAAAACAGACCTAGAGAGCTGAAATTTTCATATGTTGTCTTGTAGCTTAGACATAGAGCTTTCCAAAAAGGTATAGCACGCCAAGATCAGATGATGATCAAGGTGTACACAAATAATTAATGAACAAATGAAATTAAACATTAGTTTACATTCAAGTTTCAACATACACTTTATAATCTTTAGTTACTGTACAAAAAGACAGAAAGTATTAAACGAATCCAAAAACTATAGTACTGTATAGCATAGGTAGCAAATAGCATCATGCCAAGATCAGATGATCAACTTATCAAGGTGTACTCTGTACACAATTTCACAAATAATTAATTTGCATTCTCATACAACCTATCGGCCTTATTCATTATTCATGTAAATATGCAATACCAACCACATACACATTATGCAGTGCATTTTTATATAACTTATTGTTGGTCTTAGTCATTATACCAGTGCATTTTTATATAACTTATTGTTGGTCTTAGTCATGTAAATAAACAGAAAACTCTAAATTTTAATGAAAAGTAAGTTTTTAGAAAATTTTGTTTGGCGTGCACCTTGGATGACATCCTGGTTATGAACTTATGCAGTACTTAGCATTACCAAATATATTGACACAAAAAAATCCCAATTAAATTAAAAAATAAATGAGAAATGAAATTATACATTAGTATACAATTACATTCTATGATTCTTTCAACATACACTGACAGTCTTTATTTACTGTAAAAAAAAAAGTATTAAACTTTAATAATTGAAAAATTCCATTCACTCCGGCTGCAGTGGCTGGGCCTTCTCCATCGCCTCGACGTGATACTGGTTGCCCTTCATAAACATCAGCCTCTCAAAGTTGCCATCTGACAGGGTGGCTCTCTTGTCCCTCAAGATATCTTTGCATGTACTAACACACAGTCAGCCAAGCGTGCCTGTCTGACTGTTGAGACACGCGTCGCGGCATCACATGCTTACAACAGACAGGAACAAACATGTATAAATTTTGTTAGCGGACTTAAATTTAGCAAAAGCTAATTGGTCCGCTAATGGTTTCCAAAGTTAGCGAAAACTCTAACCCGCTAACGAGAAAGTTAGCTTCGCTAATTAGCAGTTAGCGAATTAGCGGAACCATGCCCACCACTGGTTGACCGCCAGACAGGGGGGGAAGAGTGGGGGTGAGATGAGGTATTCACCAGCCGGCGGGGACCTTAATCCCATGCGTCTTATCTGTCATATACTGTAGAGGAGTTAAGTTTTTTGCTCATAAAATATCACTAAATTGACCGGAGAGAATTTAACTTACATTGATAGAATTTTTGTAAGATTGTGATTGATTTGAATATAAATATGCAATAGTTTGCACTAAACATGAAAAGTTTTGTAATTACAGTATATACTGTAGTACATTTGAGTACATGTACATTACATAGTACAGTTAGCTTGTGTTTGGGCATTATGAACGAGTATGAGAGAGATTTACTCGCACTAAATTGATACAGACGAGAGGCAGGTGTTACAATGACAATACCCATTTGGCAACTGAAGACAGAGAGGTGGGATGACAGGGGTGGAGCGTTTGGCGGGCTAGTGTTTGGAGAGCTTATGACCCATTTTGAAAATTTTGATTTTGAAATTGGAAATTGTAACCTAACCCCTGGGGTAATCCACGTATAGTTGAAACCGCGTAAGAAAAATACGCGTAAGTTGCTAGTGTACTGTACCTATCTACAGTCGGCCCTTCACATACGCGGGTTTAGCATTCACGAATTCGCAAATACGCGGATTGCCCCGCCAGAGGAATATTCTGTACATTGAAGTAATTGAAGTACATTCAAATCGCGCGCGGCACCGAACACGGGACACAGCCCGCTCCCGCTACCTCACACACACCTCACTCAGCCAGTCTCGCTGTCACCACACTTGTGTTGACATCAACATTGTAGTTGCAAAAATATTACATTTCCGTGAATGTATTATATCAAGCACAGTATGAATAGAATATCACTAATATAACAGTATTTTAACCGAAAACTATTAAAAAAGCGAGTAACATCTCTTGAACATCGGAAGGTTAGGTAAAGTCTTTTGTTTTCATGTAGTTTATCCTAATTTACATTGAAATACATTATGTTTCAGCAAAACTACTATTTATTCTGAGAATATGGAAATGTAATATTTTTGCTGATATGACGTACGTATTACAGTGGAAAGTGACGAAAGCAATGACTTTCACTATCTTTCATTCAAAAGATGTTACCGTAATCGCTTTTCGAATGGTTTTCAGTTAAAAAACTGTTGTATTACAATAATATTCTCTCCTAATTCACTTGTGATGCAACAGTTTTTTAACTGAAAACCATTCGAAAAGCGATTACGGTAACATCTTTTGAACGAAAGAAAGCTAGTCATTGTTTTGGTCACGATTTTATTCCACTTTCCATTGTAATGCGGACGTCATTTCAGCAAAAATATTACATTTCCGTGAATGTAGTATATCAAGCAGAGTATGAAGAGAATATCATTGTAATATAACAGTATTTTAACCAAAAACTATTAAAAAAACGAGTAACATCTCTTGAACATCGGAAGGTTAGGTAAAGTCTTTTGTTTTCGTCATGTATATATCCTATTTTATATTGAAATCCATCACGTTTCAGCAAAACTACTATTTATTTCTGCGAATATATTCATTCCGGCACAGTTTAGGTAAAATATACATGTGCTGTAACAGTTTTTTAACTGAAAACGATTCGAAAAACATGTACCCTCTAGCCCTGTTCAAGGAGAAGACTGGGAGGAGCTGTTTCGTGCTGAAGACGATGACAAGGAAAATGATTTTGATGGATTTTAATGAAAATATTCAGAAATATGGTATCGTAGTATTTATTCAAGTGAATTAGGATACAATATTATTGTAATACAACAGTTTTTTAACTGAAAACCATTCGAAAAGCGATTACGGTAAAATCTTTTGAGCAACGAAAGAAAGCGGAAGTCATTGTTTTCGTCATGATTTTATCCCACTTTCCACTGTAATATGTACGTCATTTCAGCAAAAATATTACATTTCCATATTTATTTCTGAGAATATATTCATTCAGTCACAGTTAAGGTAAAATATACTTGTGATGTAATATTTTAATGAAAATACCTGGTATTTAGAAATATGGTATCGTAGTTTTCTATTGTTTCAAATTTAATTAACAAAGATTGATGTTTCAAGTGTAATGAACAAAAATTGATGTATCTATAAATTAATTTAAAAAAATGAATACTTTATGTTTTACATCGTCCTGTGCTACCATACCATGCATTTGGCTACTTTGGGCTTGCTATGATGACGCAAGAGATCTGCCCTGGCAACTGTACCGACACTCACAGCTGGTGGTGCGTCGTTTCCATTGTTTACTGGTAGTAGTTACTGGTAAATATTTTTCAACCTAACGAAACTATTACCCGTTTAGAGGTCGACCCCCAATTTTTTGCCAAATACAGGTTGACAATCCCTTACCCGCAATCCTTGGGACCAGAGGCATTTAGGAATTTTTCGGTTTTCAGAATGGTTATTTTTTTTTTTTTTATTTATTTTTTTTTTTTTATTAGCCCACCCGGGCACAAGTCACTGACCCACATTGGGGCCTGGGGGACGAAAATATAATAATAATAATAATAATAATAATAATAATAATAATAATACCGGGTAATAATAATAATACAGGTAATAATAATACACAGTAATTCACAGGGTCTAGGTCGTGTTACTCACTTTTTATCTTTTTTTCATTCTTGTATTTCTTTATTATTATTATTATTTTATTAATGCAGTGTTATTGTTATCATTATTATTTTATTTTGGTGTATTTTTTAATTAAAATTTTTATTTACTATGAATAATTATTATTATTATAATTAGTATTACTATTACATTCCCCCGGCCCGATGTGGGTCAGTGATCTATGCCTGGGTGGGCTAATCCTGTTTAAAAAAAAAAAAAAAAAAATTGCTCCACAAAAACTTTCGGTTTTCAGAGCTTTTGGTTTGGATAAAGGTTGTCAACCGTAATTTGTCTTAAAAACTCGAACTACAAACAGGTATATTCGGTAAATAAGGACATGGGGGGCCATGGGTTTTTTGGTAGGGGGCAATAGTACACGGATTTTTAACATTCACGGGTATCTCTGTTACCTAACCCCCGCGTATGTTAAGGGCCGACTGTATTTTGATGTTCGATTTTAAATCTAAATTATTTCTGAATGTCCATGATCGAGCAATAATCTGGAACAGGGGTCCCCCTTATATGCCAGGATGTGTTCCAAAGAAAAGCAACTTATAGTGAAACATTTTATAATCAGAAATTTTACACCATAAAAATTACAGTAACGTAATTAGGGGTACAACTAAACCTCGAGATACGATATCCCAAAATGCGATATTCCGCTTTAACGATGGGTATAAATTGACACCATCTCACTATAGTTTTCTACATCAAATCGGTGACATTTTATAAGAAAACAATATTTACCCCAATGCACCACACATCTCTACCTTCACTTGTCAGCCTACTCATGCGCCGCCGCATGACCAATCCGCGCACTAAGGGTTTTTTCTTACAGTTATAACTAAACACTACAGGTAAATAATGTACATTAACTTTGCTTAGTTTTTGTGACTGAAATGAGACAGGTATGTGTACTACCTGTACAGTCAGTGAACAAGGCTAGCAAGCGTGTTGCCGAGACTCCTCCATCAGGGAAGGCCAAAACACCCTGGAAAACTGTGTCTCTGGAGGTGAAGCAGCATGAGATGGGTGAAAGAGCGTGCTCTATTGCTAGAGCGCTTGGTCTGGTCCAGTCAACAGTGTCTACCATCATTAAAAAGGCACCGGAAGTGAAGGATGCGGTGGAGGATGTCACCCAAGTTTCCGTTTCTAGATTATTGGGAACAGTGTAGGTGATGCCCCTTTCAAGACAAGTCTTGGGTGGTTACATCGCTTCAAGAGGTGCGCCAATCTCCACAATCTTCATCTGATTGGTGAGGCAGCCAGGGCTGACATCATGAGTGCTAAAACCTTCCCGGCACTCATGAAGGCTAAGGTGGAGGAAGGAGGATACACCGCCAAGCAGGTTCTAAACTTCAACGAGACGGGCCTGTTTTGGAAGATGATGCCATCAAGGGCTTTCCTGGCCAAGGAGGAAAAGACTGCACCAAGCTTCAAGGTGGCCAAGGACAGCTCTACTTTGCTTACTTGGAGGCAATGCTGAGGGGTACCTTAAGTTGACTTTGATGCTGGTGTACCATTCCAAGGAACCTAGAGCTTTTATGGGGTTTATTAAGGAGCACCTCCCAGTCATCTGGCACTCCAACAAGAAGGCCTGGGTAATGACAGTGTTGTGCCAGAGTTATATGTCTGGCTACCTCTCCAAGCACCTCAAGGAGTACGCCGAGAAGCAGAACATCTCCAACAAGTTTCTCCTAATCCTCAACAATGCGCCATCGTACCCGCCTATGATGGCTGAGTGGACTGACAACATCAGTGTGGTGTTTCTGCTCCCAACACCACCTCACTCATCCAGCTGCTGGATCAGGGCATCACTGCAACCTACAAGGCCTACTACTTGAGGAGGCCGATGAAGCAGCTGCTTGAGGCGACAGATGGGAAGAGAAAGCCGACCATCGACATGTCATGGAAGGAAGTCATGCAAAGCTGCATGAATGCAGTGTGGAGGAAAGTGTGGCTGAGTGCGTGCACGACTTTAGCGACTTCACTGATATTATAGCCATACACCCAGACATAGCCAGCATCTCCCAGGAAGCTGGCTTACAGGATGTGGATGAAGACAATGTGGCTGAGGTCTTGGACAGCCACTCTGAGAAGCTCAGCACAGAGGACCTGCTGCTTCTGGAACAGCAGCAAAGAGGGGAGTCAACAGGTGAGGAGGAAAATCCTGCACCCATGATGCTGACTATGAAGGTGTTGAGCACTTCCATAGGCCACTTGAACACTGCCATGGAGCTCCTTGCTGAGAATGACCCCAACATCAACAGGAGTTTGTCTGTGAGGGCAGTGGTGGAGGACATGCTCTGCTACAAGGAGGTGCGCCAGACAACAATCGCCCTCATTTTCAAACCCCTGCCACAGTCAGAGCCACAACCCTCGACTTCTGCCACCTATTCCGTCCCACCCAGACACTTCACCTTTTTTAAGGCCAAGCCGAAGCCTATACCTCCAGCCCCTTCTAAGACTCCGGCTCCCCCACTTTGCCTCCAGCCTCGCCGGACCCACATGAGTCCCCTTAGCCTCAAAGGGGAGTTGTGATGATGACCAGACATGGACAATGTGATGTGGTGAATGTTGATTAATTGTTTTGTACTGATAGTAGTACAGTGGTCCCTCGGTTAACGAGCGCCTCGGTTAACGAGATTTCGGTTAACGAGCGCCTCGGTTAACGAGATTTCGGTTAACGAGTTACCTTCCATAAGATTCTTAACTTCGGTTAACGAGTTTTTTAAGAGCCGACCTCAACATGTTTTCGCTTGCATTTGGCGGTCCACCAGCTGTAGTATTAGTCCGCCAATACAGTAATCGGTTCTAGGGCTTATATTCCTTACCATTTTAGTAAATATCAAGAAGTTTACAGTATTCAATAGTTTTAAAAGTTTAATATTAAATTTTTTAGTAATTTTAACAATTATTGAACATAATTGAAGGTAAAGAAACTAGTTTCTGGCACACCATCCAGCCTGGCAACACACGAAACTGGCGTTAGTCTCTCTCTCTTTCCAGTGGAGGTAACATCTTGCTTGAGACTCTCTTCAACTAAATGCTTTTTTCTGTGTTTCCAAGCAAATTATTGGTCATTTTGAAATTTATTTTACATATTGACAATATTTAATGCAGTGCAGTGTTGATCTAAAGAAAATAATCTTGAATTACACCAAAAGAACTAAACTTTTATGGGTGAAATGGTGCCATGGGGTGACTTCTCTTCCACCCCAATGCCTTCTCTTCTCCCTTCTCCTCCACCCCCACTCTAATTCCCATCATCATCATCATCCAGGAGCCTTCTACATACACACCTCAAAGTAAGTGTACTTTTCTACCCTTTTTGTTGAATTTAGGCAATTTTCGGTGAGCTGAAACCAATTACCCAAAAACCCACTGAAACAATGGTTTCGGTTAACGAGTTTTTCGGTTAAAGAGCAACCTTCTAGAACGGATTGTGCTCGTTAACCGAGGGTCCACTGTATTGCAGGAAATTTTTTGTCAGTGATACATGTGTGTTTGTGGAGTGGTTGGGAACGTATCCCATTGCACCCCATGTTATAATGCTCCCCATTTACGATAACCACATTGTATCTCGAGGTTTACCTGTATATACATTGCAACATGTACAGTAGCTAATACCCCACCGAAAGCTCAGCAAATCAGCTTACACTAGTTAATATGTCCAACTTCATATTCTGTAGTGCCAAAAATTTTATTTTATGTGATGGAAATTATATAGGCAGTTACATTTAATTTGAAACAAAGACTGAATGAACGATATCCTCTGCCTTTGTAATGTTTACGTGGTTCAAACAAATTATAGCTCCCTTTTATAAGAAGCTCCTTCAATTGAATATACTGTACCACTACATTAATGATTCAATCAATCATTCAATTAAGAGTACCGTCCTCATATCTGAGGGTTGGCTCATAACCAAAATTAAGCAACTTGCAACCAGGTAACCTATAGCACCCAACCTGAAATCCAACCAATTTGAATATGTATATGCTGGTTGTTGCCAACCACCGATTTTAAAACTTATCACTTCCTCAATGCAACAACTTTGAACACCTCTGCTGAAGTCCTCACTTGAGACACTAAATATGGTAAGTATTGCTTCCACACACAATTATTAATTACATGTAATTTGTTGAAATAAAAAATGGAGGCGTACCACTTAGCTTATTATAAGAAGGGTTAAAGAGTCTCTAGTGAAGTTCTATGAAGACTTCAATCAGCTGGTTATTGAAGCGTTGAGGTACTTAAACTGTACTGTACATACTGTATACGCAAAACACAATACAGTACCGTATCTTGAATCTTGTTGGACGTGTTTTTCCTCTGGGTGTGTACACAGCTTTCACTGTGTTCCAGGCCTCAGGCTTTCACCTTGACACAAAGCACAAGATTATTTATACAGTGGAAGTCCAAAAATCCGGACTGCTTGGGGATTGGGTCGGTCCGGATTTTCCGGATTCTCAGGCAGTACTTTTAAAATTCAAATTTAACGAGGAATAAAGAGATGAACAGGTACATTTTGATAGTTTATTCATTAGCAAATATAGCATGCTTCATTTATCAAAACGAGCAGTTTTAATGAAAAAGCTGTGAATTCTAGAATTTTATTCTTTGCCTTTTTATATCATAAATTGTAGACTTTCCAATGTCGTATGTTTCCATTAGAAAAGTATTGCTCACACCACGTTCTAGTTTCTTAATTATTTCAAGTTTGTCACTCAATTTCAACGTGTTCTTCTTTCTCTTCACACAACGAAGTTTATCTACTTTAGGAGCCATTATTATGGGCTTGTACAGTACTCTGTAAATGGAAAGAGTAGGACTCAAAATTACATATGTTGTCACAGTTTGATTGCTCGTTTTAAAGTGGCGACCACGTGGTCGCTTGTTGTCGCTGTGCAGCTGTGGCGCTCACGCATGCGCACATACACACAAAAGCCCGCTAAAAAAAAAAAAAAGTGTGTTTTCAAAAAGTCCGGATTCTCGGGTGGTCCGGATTTCTGGCATCCGGATTTTTGGACTTTACTGTATAAAGAAATTGACCTGATTTAGCCCCCTCGCCGCGGGCTAGGGTGCAGCTGGCCATATCCCCCACGCGGGGTAAATCAAGAAAAAAATCAAATTTTCCCGTTTTTTTAAGCCCTTTGAAATGATAAAACAATAACATATACACTGTAAGTAAGAAAAACTATATATTGACCCTCTAGAAACTTCCCTGGGACTGCAGCGGTGAGGGAGATAAGGTGACAGTATAGTTTTGTTCGGCTAGCACTCATGGTCACTACGCACTTACCGGCCATTTTTTGCTTGCCTTTATGTTCGGGATGGCCAGTAATATATACAGTGACCCCTCGGTTAACGAACTCAATCCGTTCCAGAAGGTCGTTCGTTAACCGAAAAGTTCGTTAACCGAAACCATTGTTTCAATGGGTTTTTGGGTAATTGGTTCCAGCTCACCAAAAATTTCCTAAATTCAACAAAAATGGTAGAAAAGTTCACTTACTTTGAGATGTGTATGTAGAAGGCTCCTGGATGATGATGATGATGATGATGGGAATTACAATGGGGGTGGAGGAGAAGGAAGAAGAGAAGGCATTGGGGTGGAAGAGAAGTCACCCCATGGCACCATTTCACCCATAAAATTTTAGTTCTCTTGGTGTATTTCAAGATTATTTTCTTTAAATCAACACTGTACTGCATTATATATTGTCAATATGTAAAATATATTTCAAAATGACCAATAATTTGCTTGGAAACACAGAAAAAAGCGTTTAGTTGAAGAGAGTCTCAAGCAAGATGTTACCTCCACTGAAATGACAAAGAGACTGGCGCCTGTTTGGTGTGTTGCCAGGCTGGATGGCGCACATGAAACTAGTTTCCTTACCTTCAATTATGTTCAATAATTGTTAAAATGACTAAAAAATTGAATATTAAACTTTTAAAATTATTGAATAGTATAAACTTCTTGATATTTACTAAAATAGTTAGGAATTTAAGCCCTAGAACCGATTAATGTATTGGCGGACTGATACTAAAGCTGGTTGCCCGGCCAGTGCAAGCAAAAACATGTTGAGGTCGGTTCGTAAGAAATTCGTGAACCGAATTTTTGTTCGTTAACCGAATTGAAGATCCTTATGGAAGGCAGTTCGTTAACCGAAATTTCGTTAACCGAGGCGTTCGTTAAACGAGGGGTCACTGTATATATATTTGCTTATCATAATACTTATTTCCTATAAATAATTAATTTATAATATTTTATTTGCATTATTTTTCATAAAAAGTGCTCTGCAACACACATACAGTCGGTCGCCAGGCTGTCTTTGTGTTTGGTAGAGCAAGTACTGTACAGTATAGTCTGGATTTACACAGTTTTTGTTTATGCGTTTGGTCATTTATGCGGCACCTTGCCAGAATGAAATGTTTTAATTACGCAGTAAATTTCATCATTTACACGGGAATCGGCGCGGGCAGGGGTAGTAATAATAATAATAATAATTCACAGTAAATAAAACTTAAAATAAAAATACAAAAATTATAAATTAAATAATAAAATAATAATGTTAATAATTACAATAACAACACTGTAATAATAATAAAGAACCATAAAGAAAAAAAAAATAATCAATATTGAGAAACTACAGTATACAGGTAGTCTGCATTTACGCGGTCAATTGAACCCGGGGAGGTCCACGTAAAACGAGAAACGCGTAAATGAAATAACAGAACATAAGGGATTAATTGAAATAGAGACTGGGCCGACCCCCAAACTCCACTTTTTCCGACACAATAGTACGTTGTAGTAAAAATAACATCTTAATTTTATGATGGTATGCACACACAATAAATATTTAAGAGAAATATCAATAATATTAGGTTTTTAACACTTACGTTAGTAGAAAAGATGGCTGGGCACACAGGGATGGGGGGGTTGGTTCCGAGGCAGAGGGCAGATTATTGGCCCTCACCTGTATCACTATCCGCCACAGAGGCTTGCAGGGCCTCTTTGTCAAACCCCTCAAAGTCCATATCCTCACTATCACTGACTTGGGCCGGCTGTGGTGGGTGGCGGGTGAAGAACTCGGTAATGTTTTGATGACTGGGCGACCTTGTGCGCACCTGCTCACGCCGCTTCCCGCGTAAATGATGAAATTTACCGCGCAATTTAAACATTTCATTCTGGCAAGGCACAGCGTAAATGACCATACGCGTAAACAAAACCACGTAAATCCAGACTATGCAGTAAACCCCCGCTTTACGCGGTCCCACTTTACGCGTTTCCAAGTTTACGCGGTACCCTGCCGAAACCGGAATGCTCACATTCCGCGGTGCGTGTACCCCTTTACGCGGAGAGCAGCTGGCGAGCCGCGCCATTTTTGGATCCAAACCTCCTGCCCTCTCTCCCGTCATCCTCCATGTTGTGTAAGCGGCGCGAGTAGGTTGCGCAGTGTGTCTTTGTTGCGTTATCAGTGACGTCATATGAAGTATCGAACTGTAATTGGGTCATGCATCCTTACCTCCCTCCGCTACTAGCTGTGATTGGTTTAAAGTAATATGACGTGTCCACCCGCGGGAGGGAGGGAGGAAAGACGACGCTTGACCTAGCCGCGGCAGTTTCATCCCTCCAGGCCACACCGTGTATACGTGAATCCATTGTTCTGTAAAATGGCTTCCGCCGGACCACCGCCCCCAGAGAGAAACCTTTCCTTACCTGGAACCCAGCCGCCCTAAGCCAAAGAAGACACGACGTTCCTTAAGCTACGAAATTAAGTATAAGATCATACAAGAGTTGGAGAAAGGAACAAGACAGGTTGATCTCGCGCGCCAGCATGGTGTTAACGAGTCTACGATCAGGACAATTAAGAAGGATGCAGCCAAGATAAAGGAGCACATGAACATCACAAAGTCTACAGGTGCTTCTATGATCAAGTATTGCCACAACCAGGTGCTTCTCAAGACAGAAAAATTACTTGTGAGCTACTTGGTGCGTCAGGCGCGACGGAACATGGCGGTGGACACACGCTCAGTTAAGGAGTACGCACGTGAACTGTATGCTGCAGTGTCACGAAAGATGGGAATTACAGAGCCCAAACCCTTTAATGCTTCCTCTAGGTGGTTACAGAGGTTTAAGAAGAGAAACAAGATCACCAATATCAACATTGGTGGTGAAGAAGCTAGTGCTGACCGTGTTGCGGTTAGGGAATTTCCTCCGTTTTTACGTGAGATTATGGAGGAAGGACAGTAAACCAACGACCAGGTGGTTAACATGGACGAATCTGGTCTTTTTTGGAAAAAGCTACCTTCCAAGACCTTCGTTGTGAAGAATGCCAGCAAGTGTCGGGGCCGGAAGTTGCAGAAGGAGCGCATCACCGTCCTGTTTACCACCAATGCCTCCGGTACCTGTAAGCTCAAGTTATCAGTGATCCACACAGCACGCAAGCCGCACGCCTACAAGAGCATGGACATGACCAAGCTAAATGTCCACTGGCTGACCGCACGTAAGGCGTGGATGTTCTCTACACTGTCCCTCTCCTGGTTTGATGACTGTTTCGTTCCCGATGTGAAGAAATTCTGTGAGCAACAGAATGTGCCATTCAAGATTTTGTTGCTGCTGGACAACGCACCAGGACACTCGCCCCTACTGTTAGATCGTCACCCCAACGTAAAAGTGGTCTTCCTTCCTCCCAACACTACGTCTATATTACAGCCCATGGACCAAGAGTTAATCTGTAATGTAAAAGCTGCATTCTCTACTAAAAAATTCAAGCTCCTGAACAACTACACCAACACCAAGGAAGAGTTGCGTAACCTGAGTGACACCAACAGCGATAGCAAATGCGAAGACGATGAGGATCAACAGCTGGCAGAGTAAGAAGTACTTTTAAAACAATTTTGGAGAACATTCAACGTCAAGAAAGCTGTGGACTTCTTGGTGGAGGCATGGGATCAGCTGTCTGCAGCAAGTGTTCGTCACGCATGGAGACATGTGTTGCAAGGCATTCCGGCCGTTAGGCAGAGTAAATCTGTGACTGGTGAGGTTCAGACTGTTGCAGTAGCAGTGGACCTTCCCAGAGAAGCTGCGCAGTGTTACAGCTGCAGGCTTCTCCGAGACCACCAACGACGACATCCTGGAGGTGATAAGGGATCCTGATGTGACTACCGACGACATGGTTAGATGATGATAACGTCAGTGAAGAGGCAGGTGGTGCGTCATCCCAAGAAGAACACCGCTTATCCCATAGTAATGTTAGGGGTGCCATCGAGTGTATCGAGAAAGCCAAGCTCCTCCTTTCCGACGACCCTGACGCAAACAGGTATGAAATCTTCACTACCCAGCTGTTGCAGACTATGGAGCCCTACATCAAGGTTTATCACGACAACATAAACACCAGCCGTCAGCAAAGCATAACAGAGTTCTTCGCCCGCAACCCACCACAGCCAGCCCAAGCCAGTGATAGTGACAGAGGTAGAGACAGTGATGGTGACTTTGAGGGATATGTCAGGGAGGCACTAGTAAGTGTGGATGACACCGATGAAGACTCACCTGAGGGCCAGTAGCCTGCCCTCTGCCTCGGAACCAGCCTCCATTCCCCTACGCCGACCCATCTCTTCTACTAACATAAGTGTTAACCCCAACCTTGTTTTTTTCTAACCTAACCTTCAGTTTATTCTTCTCTTATTGACTGTTCCCTTCTATATTATGTGTGGGTGAATACCATCATAAAGTTAAGAGGTTATTTTTAGTAAAACGTACGTATTGTGTCGGGAAAAAGTGGAGTTTGGGGGTCGGCCCGGTCTCTATTTCAATTAATCCCATATGTTATGTTGTTCACTTTACGCGGGCCGCCGTGGGTTGAATTAACCGCGTAAAGTGAGGGTTCACTGTACAGTACTGTATATATAATATGTATGTTGTGTTGTCAAAGTAAGAGAAACAATTGAGACCCTGCAATTGTGTATAAATGAGGCAGAAAGTTAGATCAGCAACCTGGGACTCGGTCACAATATTTGTGATGCCATATGGCAGCAGGGTCTACCATTAGACAACACATTATACTTCCAATATCTTCCCAGGGGGCAGTACCTCCCTGTTTGATAGCATAGAAGACGCCCCTAAACTCCTGAAGGATCCCCTTAATATCCTCCCTCTGCTCTTATGTCAATTCCTCTCCTATTTTTATGTCAGCCAAAAGGTCTCCTTTTCCACGGCCCTTTATCGTCGGTGTCCTCGGGTTAGATACCTCGATCCCCGGTTCCAACACACCTAGTGTCTATCCTTCATGAAGTAGCTCCAGTGTGCTTGTCGCGTTGGCCACTCGTAGGAACACGTCACCACTGGTAGACCCGGTGACTCAGCAACAAGCAGGCACCACAGCAGCCCCCTTGGGACGCAGTGGTTCTACTAGGTACTGCTCACCTGGTGCCCGGTCCGCCACACCACACTTTATCATTGCTTCGGTGCAGCAACGACCGTGTGCTTCACCCTAGCCATTACGCTCATCACTTAACCCACTGACTCTGAAGCCGATTTCCCCTTTAATGTCGCTAACAGTAAAGGGACCGAGGTTTTCAATGATCCTGTTTGCAGTGTTCTTTATTCAGGTCTATAGTGAATCCATCAACACGTGCCCAGAAGTCCATACCCAGTATAACACTTGTAACCAGCCCCGGCACTACCACAAATCTGTGTTTGGGAATGTATATTCCTCCAAACTCAACGCCTAGGAACACTTCCCCCAGCATTGGTATCTTTTCTTCACATACACTGTATGCATTCTCAAAATATGGTATTACAGTAAAACCTCGATTAACCGACCACATATGGGGGGAAGGGGCCGGAGGATAATCCAAAAGGTCGGTTAATAGTACATCAAGTCTACGGAAATAAACCATACATTTTCAAAGTACCTTTCCCTAACCTACCTCATTTAATTCCCTCTATTCATTTTTGTTCATTTGCCATTCATATTTCAATAGAATTTGCTTTAAAACATTAACCACTTTAGTAAATAAATATGAACCAGCACAAAAACCGTGAATAAAAAATGGAAAAGTCAAAGAACATATGTCATCACAAAAATTGTGACCAAATCCCAGGTTGCTGATCTGACTTTCTGCCTCTTTTACACACAATTGCAGGGTCTCAATTGTTTCTCTTACTATTGACAATACAACATACATACAGGTACATTGTTTCTCACTCTAGATTTTTTTTCATTTTTGCATTTCTTTATGGTTCTTTATTACTATTATTATTATTATTATTATCAATACCATTATTAATATTATTACACTATCTCCCCCCAGGCGCCGATGTGGGTTGGTGACCTGTGCCCGGGTGGGCTAATCCCTGTAAAAAATAAATAAATAAATACGGTAAATAAAAATAGGGGTTCGGGATTGACGGTTAATCCGAAAGTCGGTTAATCAAGGTAGTTCATTTCTCTGCTTCACATTTAATACACCATCGTTCACTAGCGAATAATCACTTCCACTGTCCACCAAAACCCTAAAGTCTCTGTTGTAGCCGAATCTGTACAAGATTAGAGAAACGCAACAGTAGATGATCAAGTTGCTCCGGCTGAATCTCTGGTCCGTGTGCACTATCGCAACCACCCGCCTACCAAGGCCTGTGTACCGCTGATACTTTCCTTCACAACACTACAAATACCTCGTCGAGATCGTCCGCCACCTGGGTGTGCGATAGACTTTATTGAAAATCCGCCCCCTTAAAAGAGATTTGCGGTTTCCACCCAGGGTTCTCCCTTAACCTTTTGTAGCATGTGGCCCAACCCCCAGGATGTGTCTGGGAGCAGTAATAGCACTGTAGCGCTCTGTTGTGAGTGGTCGCTTTCAGTTGTCGTCCCCTGCCCCGGGTGTTTCGAAAAGGGGCTGTCTGGGCTGCCCCGGAGGGAGTCCGACCGGCTGACTGAATGGACGCCACCTGCTTCCGCAAGTCGCTCAATTCACGTTCCAGTGTGGTGTATAGCTGTCCAGTCATGACCTGCGCTGTGACACCCACCCCTTGCTGCTCTCCCCTGTCCCATTGCTTGACCTGTAGCACTAGTTGCTTGCTTCGTCGCCAGAGCATTTTCTGCAATTTTCAGTACCTCTTCATAGGACTTCGCCACATCATGTTTCCATCCACTTTTCTCTGATTATCTGCAGCCTCACGTCCTGGTCCCTTATCCCATCCAGGAACCGCCAAACTACCCGTTTACTTACTATGTCGTTAGGCTCTACAGCGAATACTTGCCCCGCTAGTTACTGTAACCGGGTCATGAAATCACTCAACTCCTCACCTTGACATTGGGTAGATTCCTCGAATATCAAAACTCAAACTTCAATGGCATCAGCAGTCATAAACCTTGACGCCAGTCTCTCCAAAATTTACCGTCACTCTTCCCCAATTCTGCATTCAATGTCGCCTGCTGCTTCACATAAGTTGCCTCGTCCCTCGCAGTTGCAAACGTAACATTACAGCCCGGTACTCGAGTCTATTCCATGTGCCCACTCTGCACATGATGTTGGCATTCTTAACAAGGTTGTAGTGCGTGGCAAAAGCTCGGAACGTGGCTGGAGAGGTGTCATCGCCAAACGTTAATGTGAGTGGAGTTTCCCGCACTCGAGAGTTGTTGGTAGCGCTATCGTCTGCCATCCTCTTGT
Organism: Homarus americanus; assembly: GCF_018991925.1. Classification (NCBI taxonomy): domain Eukaryota; kingdom Metazoa; phylum Arthropoda; class Malacostraca; order Decapoda; family Nephropidae; genus Homarus; species Homarus americanus. The sequence goes on along the minus strand of NW_024748502.1, from coordinate 10,923,350 downwards.
TACTGCTGCCACCGGTCAAGGTCAAGCAAACGGGGGGTTCTAGTTGGATTTATTGACAAGGTTACAAGCGACCCTCTCTTGATGCAGGTCAGGGTACAACTGCCCTGGCTGGCTGGCAACTGGCACCACCACACCTCGGTTGACAATGCGGACCAAGGGTCCGAGCAACCATGGGGGCAGTTCAACAACTGACAAACAAATAACAAAAATGATCCTCCATACATTTCAGAATGTAATTACAGTATGCAATACAATATGAACATAACAGTACATAATACTCTCACAAAGCCTATTTCATGTTAAATTCACACAAAACCACCAGTACTCGAATATCCGTAGGTGTTTCATGGCTCCACGGGGCAAGTTGCTTCGAGGTTTTATTTAAAATTTATGATTATTATTTCACTCAGGCAGACATGGGGTAAATAATTAATTGAATTTGAATTGTTGAATTGATTAAAAAAATCCGTGAATTGGAATTGAAAAAAAATACAAAATTAAAATTAATTGAATTGAATTGGAATTGATATGAATTGATGTGAATTGATAAAATAATATATTATACTGTCATGACTATGACAATGAAGTGCAAGACATTTGTGACCTTCTGACTGAGAAATACAATATGGCAGGCAGTGTTGATCCTACAACAACAGACACTTCCCCTGTTGAACCACCACCGATGAAGAGGAACAAGTTCTTTGCCCTGGCCAACCGGTCTTCTACACCAAGACCAACTCCATCAGAAACTGAGGTTTCACTCTACCTCAACCAGCCATGTCTACAGGAAGATGGTGATCCCCTTGGCTACTGGAAGGCCAAGCAACCTGAGATTCCTGTCCTCACCAGACTTGCAGCAAAGTACCTGGCCATTCCTGCTACATCGGCTCCTGTGGAACGACTATTCTCCATTGCTGGCAAGCTCTTCAGGCCAGAGAGATGCAATTTAAGCGATAAAAGATTTGAGCAACTTATGATGATCAAATGCAATCCTCAGTAACTTGGACTCATTCATATTTTGTTTACTAATACAAAGAAATAAACCATTTGAACTTTTGGTTGGTAAAGAATGTGATTGGTTTGTGTGGTAGAGCATTTTTGGTAAAAAATAAAGAAGTTAATTTGAAACCTCAAATTTGTACAGGTTGTACCTCTCTAGTATGGCATTCTGTGGTCCGGAAACTCCAGTGGTCCGGAACGATTTTAGTTTGTCCAATAGGTAGATAGGCAGCTTTTTTTTTTTTTTTACTTATCTGAATTATTATTATTATTACAGGAGTATTAAATTTTTGCCCCTCAGGCCCCAATGTGGGTCAGTGACCTATGCCCGGGTGGGCTAATCCCCTTAAAAAAAAAAAAAAAAAAAAAGCCGCGGGAAATTAAGGTTTGTTTACATCCGGCAGTTCGGCTGCACTCTCTCTCTCTCTCTCTGCTTGTCTATACAGAGTACAACATTTAACCCTTCAATATATATGAGCAGTAAATAAGTGTTGCTTTCATATTCTTATGTAGAGTAATGACGATAAATTTTCATATGTGCGCACTTACATACGAGCAGTCTCACTTTTTTTTTTACCATTAATGGTTAGCTACTTATATTGTTCCATTTATTAACATTAAATAACATTACAGGTACTTCAAGCAACCATATTCATTTTTTACATTAATTTTACTACAGCTAAACTCAGGGTCTTATTTTCTTCAGTTTTATATGTAGAACCAATCAGTCACTGGTTTCGTAAGCTTTAACATAAACAATGCCGGCAGCCGTCTCGTCTCCTCTAATATTCCACGTACAGTACTGTATTATTAATAAATTGTATTGTTAATTTTACACACACGTACATTAATTCAATAAAAACAAATTCAGAAACATTAATTAAAATATATATGAACAGTAAATAAGTGTTGCTTTCATATTCTTATGTAAAGTAATGACGATATGTTTTGACGTGTGCGCATGCGCACTTACATATGCGATCTCTCTTTTTTCTTTACCATTATTGTTAGCTACTTCTATTGTTCCATTTATTAACATTAAATAACATTACTTAAAACAACCATATTAATTTTACTACAGCTACAACCAAGGTCTTATTTTCTTCAGTTTTATATGTAGAACCAGTCAGTCACTGGTTTTGTAATCAACGAAAACAATGTTGTGTCATTTCCTCGTGTGTTTTAATATTCTACGTATTATAAATGAATTTTATTGCTCATTTTGCACACATAAACATTAATTCAATAAAAAAGACATTCAGTAATAAACAATAATGAATCTTTTGTACATAGAGAAATGACGCTGTTACACGATTATGCACGTCGTCTGCACGTTGGCGGGCCGTTCAAACCCGTCGAAATTCAAGTTTCCGCCGTCAAAATTTGTATTTATTTATATTTTTGTGTGTTCCAATAAAATACGTTAAGAATTAAAAACTCGCGAAATTTGAGAAGCTACTATACGACATTTAACCCTTCAATATGTCTTCAAAGAGACCATGATGCAGAGAAAGTGGTGCTAGTGCTTCCAGGCATAAGCACAAGTCACTATCTATCCAGGAAAAGGGTGAATTTCCATGGTCCGGCACCGGTCAGGTCCCGAGGTTGCCGGACTAGAGAGGTACAACCTGTATTTCTTTCCATTAGATTAATGGTAGATTAGAATTGATTTTGAATTGAAAAGCATTTGAATTGAATGAAATATCGACCATAATGAATTGAATTGGAATTGAAGATTTTTTTTTTACGAATGAATTGAACTGATTAATTCAAATTTTATTCTGAATTGGAATTGAATTGACAAAAAATGAAGTGACCCCAAATAATTTATTTGGTATTATAGTAAATAATTTTCACAATCCTGTTATAAATGAATATGGCCTATATTTCTATGGAATATGTACGTATATTTATGGAGATCTAACTCTTTTAACACTAAGCAACGATAATTAACCGTCCAAAGTGGCCAGGGCTTTGCAGGTGAGGGAAAATGTGGGGTTAAAACAGACTCAAAAAACACATCAAACAAACCTTTGAAAACACTACCCAACCTTTTGAACGTTTATGCAATTTATTATTACCAACCTTTCCTATAATCTTTACCTTATTTATGTGATGGATGAGCAAAAACTGAATCAGTAAACCTAGTTTCATACACAACCAATCATGTCTATATTTCATGGAATTGGTCAACATAGGACTATGATACAATAATATTGGCAGATTTTAGGTGCGCTAAATACATTTTTGAGGCATTTTATATTAAAATCTCTTTCACATGAATTTCACAAGATCTGCTGTGACCACTCAGAGGACAGTTCAAATCTATTGGGAGTTTTACGCATGTGCAAACATTTTATCTAGATGTATTCAGGCCTCCCTCGTGATCCAAATACTGAAAACGCACAAAAACATCAATAAATTCACCGTTTCCTCCGCCATCGGTTAAATAGGGTATATAAGCTTCCAATAGTACTGTAATGTATTAGGTTACATCATGTTTACTAAAGAAAATTATTTTTTTTTTTTTTGCTTTAACCCACACATTTTACCTCATCTTCAAAGCCCAGCCCGCTTCAGAAGAAGTTATTTTTGTTGCTAGTGTAGAGGTTATATCTCCATAAATATGCATTCCCCATGGAAATAAAGGTCATATTCATTTGTAACAAAGAGAAATACAGGCATCCCCTGCGTTACGGAAGCCGGGTTATGGAATTTCGCTCATACCGAATTTGTAAATTATGACCAATGATTTCGCGATACGGCCCGTAAATCCGCCCTTACGGAAATTGGGGTAAATTTTAACAATAAAAAAAAATCACTATATAAAATTAAAATTTTTGTTAAAAATTACAATTTGTTTGGTGCGGATTTCTTGGTGTTTGCTACCGCCAAGCGTGGCGTCGCCACGAGAAGTCACTCCATTGTTTACATCCAGTGTGCGAGCATGTTTCTCACCCCAGCAGTTGGAATTAACTTTTACAAACATACAGTAAGTACAGTACAGTGCATTACCCTTATTCAAGATGACTGGAAAGAGGCCATCAAGTGGAAGTGGCCGCAGTAGTGCAAAAAAAAAAAGCCGCAAGGGTGAGTACAGTACAATATTCTTATTTATTCCAACTGTATTTCTCTTCATATTGCATGTATATCATAAATTTTTTAATGTACTGTAGTGAATGTGTTTATAAATGTTTATTTTCATTCATAAAAGTGCTTGAATTTCTTTTTTGGGGCCGAAAAAAATTCCTTAGGAACGCATCTCCAGTTTTATAATGGAAGTCAGTGGGAAAATAGGTTTCGCATTACGGAATTTCGCGATTATCAATTTTCCAGGGACGGAACCCTTCCGTAACACGGGGGATGCCTGTACTGTACATAGGAAAAACCAGAAGCAGTTGTTTGATTTCATTAATTGTTTCCACAGACGTTCTTTGGATGATAGTAAATAATAAAAATTATTCGACAATGCACAGAACCTTATAGAACATGACGTAACCAACCAAAGAGACCCCCCTAACCTCATGTAACTTCCTAGACGGGGCAAACCTCCGCCATATTAAACAGAAAGTACTGTACAGTAATCCCGTGTTTTTAGCGTGTTTTTTTTTCATCGCAGTTTTGATCATTCTCGTTTTTTTTACTAAAAATTATATATACCTGTATACAGTATAGTCTGCAGTTATGTGGTCAATTGAACCCGTGGAGTACCCCGTTAAACGAGAAACGCGTAAATGAAATAACAGAACATATGGGATTAATTGAAATAGAGACTAGGCCGACCCCCAAACTCCACTTTTTCCAACATAATACGTACCTTGTAGTAAAAATAACATCTTAATTTTATGATGGTATGCACACACAATTAATAATTAAAAGAAATATCAATAATATTAGGTTTTTTAACACTTACATTAGTAGAAAAGCTGGGTCGGCACAAGTGGATGGCGGCTGGTTCCGAGGCAGAGGGCAGATTAGTTGCCCTCCACTGAATCACTTTCACTACTTGCAGAGGTTTGCAGGGCCTCCCAGACAAACCTCTCAAAGTCCATATCCTCACTGTCAATATCACTATCACTGACTTGGGCTGGCTGTGGTTGTGGTGGGTTGCGGGCAAGGAAGTCCTCAATACTACGTTGACAACTAGCATTGATATTGTCGAGATAGATCTAGATATACGGCTCCATAACTTTCGTCAGATGGTTATTAGACGCTTCATACCGATGCTTGTCTGGGTCGTTGTCAAGGATGAGCTTAATTTTCTCGCCCAACTCGATGATTTCCTTCACATTATCATGGCTTGGTCCAGGTAATTCAATGTTTTTCTCTGGTGGTGGGGGTCCCGCAGAAGCCATTGTGAGTTGTGAGGGGAATAGTGGGCACAAGAGAGAACTGTATACGCTGACTGAGAACAATGAGACAGGCCCTGCTAGGTCAGCGACTTCTACCCTCTGGTGGCAGGGCACGTCGTGTTACATTAGACCAATCACAGCTAGCGGCGGAGGAAATGCGTGGGTGGTAAGGATGCGTGGCCCAATCACAGTCCGATACGTCATATGACGTCAGCGATAACGTAAGAGCGGCCTAATGCGCACCACTCACCGCGCTGCTTCCCGCGTATGGTCAAGAATGAACCGCGTGGGTAAAAAATGGCGCGGCGGTCTGGACCTCTCCAGCCGCTCGCCGCTTAAATGACCAAATTTACCGCGTAATTAAAGCATTTTCATTCTGGCAAGGCACCGCGTAAATGACCAAAAGCATAAACAAAAGCCGCGTAAATGCAGACTATACTGTATATAAAATATCCTTAAAAAAAAAATTTTTCGCCTCATTTTCGATATCCCTGTATGGTGCGGCAAACAGGCGCCACCCTTTCCCGCCTCAGACACCCGCTGCTCCGAGAAGCATCAGTCCACATGTGCCTACTGTACTGTGAACGCTACTATGATTACCCCTTCTGTTTGTCCTCCAACGTGCATTCCACATGGCTCTGGGACGTAAGTCAGCCACATCAAAGACAACTATTACTAGCAAAGACTCTAAAGTGACCAAGAGATCAAGAATAGTGATGACCTTAACGGAAAAAACAGTTTTATTGGACAAGCTCAGAGGTGGTATGAGCTATGGTGAAGTCTGACAATTCATTTGTGTCTTTTGTCAGAATACAAGTCTTTAAGTGGAGGAATGTGGGTGGAAGAGGACTGACTGGCTGGCGTGACTGAGGGCGGGCAGACGCCGTGACAGCAGGGAGAGGCTGGCAATGCGGGTGTTGCCGACCTCAGCGAAATATAACATTTTTTTTTTACTTGTAAATACTGTAATTTTTTTTTTGTATACTGTATAACTGTGTTTACATTTTTCCATTATTATACTACAATATGATTAGTTTCAAATAATGATGTTAGTAAATGCCGGTACAGTGCATCAGTGATCAGTGTGACCACTGGGCTGTGAGTGGAGAACATGGCATGGTTAAGGGCATGACCTACCTGAGCTGTTTGGTGGCCACAAATACAGTGATTCCTAAAAAAGTATTCGCAGTTTTGGCTTTTCGCGCGGGGGGGGGGGTTCCAGGAACGTAATTCCCGCAAAAAATACGGGATTACTGTACAACTCCTCCCCAGCTTACTATCTACTCGATTTACGACCACTCACATTACGACCTGCCTCAGTCGTACTAAAATTTTGTCAAATTAATTATTTTCGAGTCCCACCATCAGTACAGAGAAAATTTTCGTTTGTAATTCACTTTAAAATGGTTGGCAAGCTTAAAAGTGAGAGTTTTGTGGTGCTGAGAGAAAAAAGAGACTCCCATTTTAGATTTTCTATGTACAGTGGTCCATCGGTTAACGAGCGCCTCGGTTAACGAGTTACCTTCCATATGATTCTTAACTTCGGTTAACGAGCAATCCCTCGATTAACGAGTTTTTTACGAGCCGACTTCAACATGTTTTCACTTGCATTTGGCGGTCCACCAGCTGTAGTATTAGTCCGCCAATACAGTAATCGATTTTAGGGCTTAAATTCCTTACTATTTTAGTAAATATCAAGAAGTTTATACTATTCAATAATTTTAAAAGTTTAATATTAACTTTTTTTAGTCATTTTAACAATTATTGAACATAATTGAAGGTAAAGAAACTAGTTTCTGGCGTGCCATCCAGCCTGTTAACACACCAGACAGGCGTTAGTCTCTCTCTGTTTTCACTGGAGGTAACATCTTGCTTGAGACTCTCTTCAACTAAACGTTTTTTTTCTGTTTCCAAGCAAATTATTGGTCATTTTGAAATATATTTTACATATTGACAATATATAATGCAGTGCAATGTTGATTTAAAGAAAATAATCTTGAATTACATCGAGAGCTAAGATTTTATGGGTGAAATGGCGCCATGGGGTGACTTCTCTTCCACCCCAATGCCTTCTCTTCTTCCTTCTCCTCCACCCCCATTCAAATTCCCATCATCATCATCATCCAGGAGCCTTCTACATACACACCTCAAAGTAAGTGTACTTTTCTACCTTTTTTTGTTGAATTTAGGCAATTTTCGGTGAGCTGGAACCAATTACCCAAAAACCCATTGAAACAATGGTTTCGGTTAATGAGTTTTTCGGTTAACGAGCAACCTGCTGGAACGGATTGTGCTCGTTAACCGAGGGACCACTGTATTATTTAAGCATTTTCGACTTACGACCTGGATTTGGGTCCCTAACCCTGTTGGGCAGGAGCTGTACTTACTTTGATAATTGGTGCCAATAAACACAAATTTCTTGAAGCGGCTCAGACCGAGTGTTAACAAACAAAGAGCAGACAACAACACGTGCTGACAAGGCAGGTTTTTCTGCTGAATATTTATGGTGAACAAAAATTTCTTCACATACAGTAGAACGTCGATTTAAAGCAATTCAATTTAAGATTATCGATATAAAGCGACACCCACAATTAAGGCCAATATTTTAATTAAAGCGAATCTTTCCTATTTTGCGCGAGTCAATCTGGCACGTCCTATTTTAAATTTTGCGCCCAATGTTTCCCACCAGACGCATCTCTGGGCACGCTACACGGCTGCCCTCTCACACCACCCTCATCATCGCCACCTCCTGCCACCGGCAGCCCCCCACCCACCTTGAGCAGTCCGCCACTACAACAAAATTCAGCCAATAAGAGCCTGCACCGATATAAGAATAGCACCATCCCATCTATTGTTAAAATAATAAACAACTCCTGATTTATGTACTGTACAGCCCTGTAAATGTATTCAACGCATATTATATCATTATGTCTAAATCAAATGTAAGTCTGTATATTTTCAGCCACCGGCTGCAATTCTATTAATAAACCGTTTATTATTATTATTATTACATCCTCAGTTCTCGCACTGACGCTCAAGTGAACGGACATATTGTGTGACACTATCTCCTTCTACCACGTGCATCATCCATCGCCACTATGTCCAGGAGGCCAGCTACTACATCATGAACAACCCCAAAGGCCAAGAAATCAAGGCAAGCAATTACACTGGAGCAGAAAAACAAGGTGCTGAAAGCACTGCAGCGTGGAATTGATGTTTCCTGCGTGTCAGATGCGTCCTCCAGCCACAGCACTAGACAGTGATGTGGATGATGAGCTATGAGTTGGTAATATATATATATATATATATATATATATATATATATATATATATATATATATATATATATATATATATATATATATATATATATATATATATATATATATATATATATATATATTTTCTTCTTTCCTTGTAGTTATCAGCATATATATATATATATATATATATATATATATATATATATATATATATATATATATATAAATATATATATATATAAATTTCATTAGCCCAATAAAGCACTCGGACTTCTACATACAATCAACACCTCAACCCGCCAGGATTCGAACCCACGGTCCGGGGAACGCTACCTCTGGACCACCAGGATACTAAAAACAGACCTAGACTGTTATATTTCACACAAAGCCTGTTCAACGAGCTTATGGCGCCGTGAACCTCTAATGGGGACTACCCGTATCACGTAGGTGGTCAGAGTAATGTTTTACCAAATCCGGCTTCGAAACACAAAGATCCATATATATTTCATTAGCCCAATAAAGCACGCGGACTTCTACATAAAATCAACACCTCAACCAGCCAGGATTCGAACCCACGACCCACAAGCCTATTACTGTAACCGGGGGTTCACGGCGCCATAAGCTCGTTGACCAGGCTTTGTGTGAAATATAACAGAGTCTAGGACTGATTTTAGTATCCTGGTGGGTTGAGGTGTTGATTATATACAGTAAACCCTCACTTTATGCAGTCCCACAATCCGCGTTTCCACGTTAACGTGCTCACATTACGCGGTGCGTGAACCCCATTATGCGGAGAGTGTCCGACGCGACGCTATTTTTAGATTCGCCCCACCCGCCTGCCTGCCTGTGCTCTCGCCTCTCCCTCCTCCTCCCTCCGCTTGGGCAAGCCGCGCGGTAAGGTTGCGCGGTGTGTCTTTGTTGCGTTATCACTGACGTCATATGACGTATCGGACTGCTGCTAGCTGTAATTGGCTTAAAGTATTATGACGTGTCCACCCGTGGGAGGGAGGGAGGGAGGAAAGACGATCCTTGACCTAGACGCGCCAGTTTCATCCCTCCACGCCAGACCGTGTAAACGTGCATCGATTGTTCTCTAAAATGGCTTCCGCCAGACCACCACCCCCAGAGAGAAACCTTTCCTTACCTGGACCCAGCGGCACTAAGCCAAAGAAGACACGACGTTCCTTGAGCTACGAGGTGAAGTATACCATTATCCAAGAGTTGGAGAAAGGAACAAGGCAGGTTGATTTGGCGCGCCAGCATGGTGTGAATGAATCTACGATTCGAACAATAAAGAAGGATGCAGCCAAGATAAAGGAGCACATGAAGATCACAAAGTCTACAGGTGCTTCTATGATCAAGTATTTTCACAACCAGGTGCTTCTCAAGACAGAAAAATTACTTGTGAGGTACTTGGTGCGTCAGGCGCGACAGAACATGGCGGTCGCCACGCGCTCTGTTAAGGAGTACGCACGTGAACTGCACATTGCAGTGGCACAAAAGATGGAAACTACAGAGCCCAAACCCTTTAATGCTTCCTCTGGGTGGTTACAGAGGTTTAAGATCCGGAACAAGATCACCAATATAAACATTGGTGGTGAAGAAGCGAGTGCTGACCGTGCTGCGGCTAGGGAATTTCCTCCGTTTTTACGTGAGATTATGGAGGAAGGACAGTACAGTGACGACCAGGTGTTTAACATGGACGAATCTGGTCTTTTCTGGAAAAAGCTACCTTCCAAGTCCTTCGTTGTAAAGAATGCCAGCAAGATTCGGGGCCGGAAGATGCAGAAGGAACGCATCGCCGTCCTGTTTACCACCAATGCCTCCAGTACCAGTAAGCTCAAGTTATCGGTGATCCACACAGCATATATATATAACTTGTTCTGCACTTCTACTTAGTTTGTACTCACCCCTGAAGATGTGAATAACACGAAAGCGCTTGGGAACTTCGTGTTTTCTTTTTCCTTGTGGTTATCAGCATATACCTGGATCATGCACACCTACAGTGATTTATTTGCATATATATATATATATATATATATATATATATATATATATATATATATATATATATATATATATATATATATATATATATATATATATATATATATATATATATATATATATATATATATATATATATATATATATATATATATATATATATATACATATATATACAGTCGGCCCTTCACATACGCGGGTTTAGCATTCACGGATTTGCAAATACGCGGATTGCCCCGCCGGAGGAATATTCTGTACATTGAAGTAATTGAAGTACATTCAAATCGCGCCATTCAACTCGCGCGCGGCACCGAACACGGGACACCGCCCGCTCCCGCAACCTCACACACACACACGCATAGCTCTCCCTCACTCAGTCAGTCTCGCTGTAACCACGCTTGTGTTGACATCAGCATTGTAGTTGCAAAAATATTACATTTCCGTGAATGTATTATATCAAGCACAGTATGAATAGAATATCACTAATATAAGAGTATTTTAACCGAAAACTACTAAAAAAACGAGTAACATATCTTGAACATCGGAAGGTTAGGTAAAGTCTCTTGTTTTCGTCATGTATTTTATCCTATTTTACATTGAAATACATCACGTTTCATCAAAACTACTATTTATTTCTGAGAATATATTCATTCAGGCACAGCTTAGGTAAAATATACATGTGCTGTAACATTTTTTTAATTGAAAACGATTAAAAAAACACGTACCCTCTAGCCCTGTTCAAGGAGAAGACTGGGAGGAGCTGTTTGGTGCTTAAGACGATGACAAGGAAAATGATTTTGATGGATTTTAATGAAAATATTCAGAAAGACCCTGGCACTGTCAAGGAAAGTGGCTGCTGAAGGCTTCCAGGACATGGCAGAGAACGAGATTAGGGAGCTAATTGAAGAGCACAACACTGAGCTGACCGAGGAGGATCTACAGGAGTAAGTAGACTCAGGCAAGGAAGAGGAAGCGAAAGGGAAAGAGGATGAGGAAGAGCACCAAGAAATAACGTTGGAGAAGTTGGGGGAGATGACCAGGAATATTGAGGCACTGAAAAACCTGGCCTATAGTATGGACCCCTCCATGGTGCGTGCCCTGAAATTCATGCGAGGGATGGATGATGCTTTTGTTCCATACAAAAACATCATGGAAGAAATGAAAAGAAAGAGACGACAACTCCCCGTCACCATGTTCTTTGGTTACCGAAGGAGAGATTCAACACCATCAATCGCTGGCGGCAGTGAGGAAGCAGTTGAATCCACAGTCGCCCCCACTTCACCACCTGTTATGGAATTTAGTGATGATGAGCCTGAGGACCTCCCCCCTGTCGCCGAGGAGAGGTACGGTACAGTAGTGTGAAATTCTTATCTCTTTTTTTTAATAGCATTTCTTGCCATGTTTATTGTTTGTAAAAATGCACAGCACAGCACAGTTCAGTACAAGTACTGTGCACAGGAAGTGGAGGTGCAATTATTCACAAAACATTTGTGTTTGTTGTCGGCAGTAGTGACGGTGAGGAGGTAGAGGTGGAGGAGGGAGCGAGTTGGGAGGAGTGGTGAGGTGACCTTGGACGCGGGAGCAGGAGCAAGGACGAGTGGAGATGCCAGCCAGTATATTTCGGGTGTATTAATTGTTTTTATAGCTATTTTTGCATTTTAATATTAAATACTGTACATTACGTTTCAACAAAACTACCATTTATTTCTGAGAACATAGAAATGTAATATTTTTGCTGAAATGATGTACGTATTACAGTGGAAAGTGGGATAAAATTGTGACGCAAGCAATGACTCTCTCTCTTTCTTTCGTTCAAAAGATGTTGCCGTAATCGCTTTTCGAATGGTTTTCAGTTGTGGGATTATAAGGCTAATGATAGGATAGAATATTATTGTAATACAGTACGAGTACAGTACAACAGTTTTTTAACTGAAAACCATTCGAAAAGCGATTACGGTAAAATCTTTTGAACAGCGAAAGTCATTGTTTTCATGATTTTATCCCACTTTCCACTGTACAGTAATATGTACGTCATTTCAGCAAAAATATTACATTTCCATATTTATTTCTGAGAATATATTCATTCAGTCACAGTTAAGGTAAAATATACTTGTGGTGTAATATTTTAATGAAAATACGGTATCGTAGTTTTCTTTTGTATCAAATTTAATTAACAAAGATTGATGTTTCAAATGTAATGAAAAAAAATTTATATACAGTTTCTATAAATACACTTTAATAAATGAATACTTTGTTTTACATCGTCCTGTGCTACCATACCATGCATTTGGCTACTTTGGGCTTCCTATGATGACGCAAGAGATCTGCCCTGGCAACTGTACCGGCACTCACAGCTGGTGGTGCGTTGGTGCATCGTTTCCATTGTTTACTGATAGTTACTGGTAAATATTTTTCAACCTAACGAAACTATTACCCTTTTAGAGGTCGACCCCCAATTTTTGGCAAAATAATTTGGTCTTAAAAACTCGAACTACACACAGGTATATACGGTAAATAAGGACATGGGGGGCCAGGGGTTTTTTAGGGGGGGGGGGCCAGCAAAAGTACAAAGATTTTTAACATTCACGGGTATCTCTGTTACCTAACCCCCGCGTATGTTAAGGGCCTCGGTTAACAAAATTTTGATTAACGAATTACCTTCCATAAGAATCTTCAGTTCGGTTAACGAACAAAAATATGGTTAACGAAATTTTTACAAAATCATGTCAAAATGTTTTCACTTGCGGTAGAAATGAAGGTCAGAATCATTCAAAACACATCAAAAACAACCAGAAAAATGTAAGTTTCACGTCCAAAACCATTATGGGCAACTTGTAAAAATTTACCGGGTTTTGAAGTCGAGGAAGTATGTGGGGTAAAATACTAAAAGACACTAAACAAACTTTTGAAATCCCGACCTAACCTATAAAAATCCTAAAACTATATAAAAAAATTACTTTATTCATGTTTTTGGTGTTTATTATGTGTTGGTGTTATTTCCGGTGTTCAGAGGAGGAGGGATCAATACTCTCAAAAGTGATTCTTAACATTTTTACAAGTTAGGAAATGTTAGGTAAGGTTTTCAAAGGTTTGTTTAATGTGTTTTTTACTTTTTGGGGTATTTTACTCCAAGTTTTCCTTCTAATTCAAGGCCCTGCCCACTTTGAACAAATAATATTGGGTATTATTTCACTTGTTGCCACTTCACCATCTCAGGAATTTTAGAGTTGCAAACAGTAGTTTTGTCAATTCTAAGAAACTTTTCTTCAATGGCATTTCCGGCGCAAATTACGTTTAAAGAGAAATATTTAACATTTTATTATGTATGTTCATACGTGGCAGTACACACCCAGAACATCAAACAGTGTGGTGGAGCTCCCCAGTTAGATTAGGTTAGGTTGGTTAGGGTTTTGTTTTTACGATAGTTTTTGATGTGTTTTGAACAATTTTACCTTGATTTTTACAGCAAATCTCTAGATTCTGAGATGGGAGGGGAGACTTACCTCAAAAACTGTAAATATGTGTCAGAAATGAAGGCAAATTCGTTCATAACACATCAATAACCATCTGAGAAACATAGTTTCAACTTCGATTTCGTATAGTGGTAACAAGTGAAATTTTACCTAATATTGTTGGTAATAATAATGGTTAAAATTATCGAAATTTATAAATTTCCAACGGAGAAACACTATAGAAGAAAAGTGTCTTCTACCCAGTAAACTACCGATTCCAAAACTTAAAATCCTAAAATTCGCTGGATGACCGAAACAATAATAATAATAATATCTAGGAATTTTCATAATTACGGTAGCTGGTTAAACTAATGGCAGTGGATATTTTGCCATTTTGTTCGCCAGTAATGGGCGACTACAATAGCCAATCAGAGCTCACTCCCAATAAAATAGTGTTAGTAGGCGGCGCTGGACAACTCGTACTCAAGCAAATCGTACCCATCAGAACATGTCAAGTCGTACCCAATTACAAGACAACTCGTACCCACGAGACAGTATATATATATATATATATATATATATATATATATATATATATATATATATATATATATATATATATATATATATATATATATATATATATATATATATATATATATATATATATATATATATATATATATATATATATATATATATATATATATATATATATATATATATATATATATATATATTTTTTTTTTTTCATGTAGATCCACAATGGAAACGTGGATAAGATAAATCTTGATAAAATCACACAGGGATAAGGGAAACAATGCAGGAAGGAAATTAATTATAAGATCAAATTAGAAAGCTCGTATACGCTGATGAACTGGATATAGTAAGCAACAACACCCAAGAACTAGATACAGTACGATGGCAACAACCTTTAAGAAAAATAGCAAATTCAAGAGGACTTGAGATAAATGTGGATAAGACCAAAACAATGATCATGGAAAGAAACCAAGGGCAAAATTCACATCGTATCGGTATAAGTGGAATGAATATTTAAAAAAATTGAGTCCTTTAAATATATTGGATCACTTATGACATAAAAGGTATTATTTTCTTGTAGCTCCATTCATTCCTACCACTAATCTATTATCATACTCGAATAAGACGTCTAATTATAAGATAATTTTCATCTATTACATTACCGGCGGAAATGTATAATAACGGAGATAGCTTTTCCAAATAAATTTCTATTTTCTTCCATTAATTCCCGCCATTATCGTCTGCCTCTCACCTAACACTGCGTGTCTCTCGCGTCTCCTTCATAAATCATGACACGCATGCGTACCCATACACGTCACGCGGCCAATCAAAAGCGTTTTTGCTAATTCAGAGTATATTTGGCCCAATCAAAATCGAGTTTTATTTTGGGTCTCTCATATTTTGAAATTCAAGTTCAGTTACGACCATGGAAGTCTGCGATGGATGTCACTTAAAGTATATGGAGCTGATTGCGAGTTTTTGTAAAAAAAATGTAGAAACTATAGCATTTTTTCGATCGCATGGTGTTCTTCCAACCTCAGTAAAGTGTACTAAGAGCAAGACTGAATGCAAATATCGCAAAGACCAACATATGTGGCATTGGGTAAGAATCCCAGAATGCAACGCCGAACAAGAACCAGGCCAATAAGTTAAGAAATAGGTGATTCCATCATATGGTGAGAGTCAGTTAAGCTAGGTCAGGTTAGATTAGGTTAGGTTTGGTTATTGTTTTTCTAGTGTTTTATTGTGTATTTGTTAGTCGCTTAGGCACTTTTTTTTCTCGGAAAACGTCAAACGAAAAAAAATCGCACAAAAAACCCGGCTAATTTCCGCCAAAAAGGAAGGTCATATTCGGTCTCGGCACACACAAATACACTAGAAAAATATATTTTTAACTTGCTACAAGTGAACGGAGCTACAAGAAAAATTTACCCATAAAAATACAAGATTGAAGAAGAAATTGTGTAAAACCATTGTAAATTATAGCCAGTTCTGGTGCCCTTATTATAGAATGGATATCAATTCACTGGAGTAGGTGCAGCGAAGAATGAAGAAAATGATTCCGGGACTTAGAAACCATCCATATCACGATAGGTTAAAGAAACTAAACTTGCATTCCCTAGAAAGACGAAGAGTGCGGGGAGATATGATAGAAGTATTTAAGTGGGTGAAAGGAATCAATAAAGGGGATATAAATAAAGTTCTTATAATTTCCGAGCAGGATAGGACTCGGAACAACGGATTTAAGTTGGATAAGTTTAGGTTTAGGAGGGAGATAGGAAGGAACTGGTTCACAAATAGGGTGGTGGACGAGTGGAACAAGCTTAACAACTTTGTAGTAAGTACTGGAAGGCTGGAAAGTTTCAAAAGGAGGCTAGATAGATTCATGGATGATAGAGAGTGGTAGTAACTCTCGACAGGAGCTGCCATGCACAGGCCAACTGCAGACTCCTTATTTTCTTATGTACTCTGAACCGATTGTGTATATTTTTATTTGCAACCATTCTAGCCTGCAGCCTGCATAAAATAGACTCAGGAGAAGTGTTGTCATCGACATGCCACTTTTGTTGTCTAACTGTGGTTACTTTGTATTCTGCAGTACTACATAAAGCCTGTGCTTCCATCTAGAAAAAATCAAAGAGCGAGTTGGGTATGAGTTGGCGTGGGTACGAGTTAACTTTTTTTAGTACGATTTATCTTGGGTACGAGATGACCCTAACCCGTTAGTAGGCACTTAGTCACGGCAAAATATCCACTGTGTGTTACCAATAAATAATGATGGGAAATACAGTACCTTCTTTTGGTTTCCATTGTTCCTTTCTGTTATTCCAGGGATTGCACTCAGTTTCCTTTTGTTATTTGTTTTGTATTGTTTGTTTCTTCGTGGAAATTTTTTATTCATCTTCGCCTGTAAGCAGTACTTTAGTATAATTCAAATTATTGTGTATAATCTCTTACTTTAACCGTTTAACTACTGGGCGTCAGATTTAATATTGTATTTGACTGAATCTAGGCGATATTATTCAGCACAGAGACCCTTCAAACCCATGGGGTTAAATAGCAGCCTTCCTGTCACTTCTTGTTGGCTCGTGAGTGTAGTCTATAATGTACTTGACGCTACAGAAACTCCCGATTCCCTGGAACCAGTTGTAGGCAAGGAATATAACCTCTATTCCTTGGTTGTAGGTACAGTAGCTAGTGGTGGAAGACACGTGTTGCTCTCCCTAAGGTGTAAACAAGCCGCGTGTTGTTTACATGTATCATCACTGTAGCTTGTTTGTAAGGAATTTTATTTCTATATAGTATTATACAAATAATTAACATAAAAAATCATTCTTAAATAGTAAGATTAAAATAATTTATAAAATATTTGTTGGTCTCAATTTTATTTCTTCCTTTCCAATAGAAAAGTGGAGTACCAATAGCAAGAGGCAGTGTTCCCAGATCAAACATATGTTTATGCTTTTAGCATAATTTCGACCCGATATTACAGCTTAGCATATTCTTAGCATAATTAAACTTTTGGCATAAATATGATATAATTTAGTTTAATCTGGAATAAATTTGGAATATTATAATAAAGTTTGTCATATGAGTAGCTTCGCTTCATTTTGATATCTCAGTGCATTGGTAACGCTGCGGCTGGCTGCAGACGTAGTTTTTAGTTTAACTTTTACTTTTATCCTCTTCACCATTGATCGGCTCGTTAGCCGCTTGGGCGATCGGTCACGTCTCTGCCACGCACTGTTAGCAAGTACTGGGCATGCACCTGCCCCTGAATGTACACCTGAACCCGCTCCAGTGTTGGTCAAGTCTTGTCTTGAAAGAGCTCACACTCGGTGCCGTCACAACACTCTCTGGTAGATTGTTCCAAGAGTTTACAACTCTCACTCCGAAGAAGTTTGCTCTCACAGTTTTCTGGACTTGCGGCTTCTTCAATCTTGAGCTGTGACCCCTTGTTGGGCGAGCGCCCGCCAGCTCCAAGAAAGGACACTCGACTGAGTAATAATAATAATAATAATAATAATTGACGGTTTATTGAAAGAGCTTGGCAGCCAGAAGGCTGAAAATATACAGTTACATATTTGGGGAATGGGTTACGAGTTACAAATAATATACAAGTGACATAAGTGACACAAATAAGACATATAATAACTTAGACGGGGATCAGCTCAAACTACAGTTCATTTCAACATAGTGACAGTGTAGGGAGCAGTGTTTACTGGGAGTGAATACACTGATTTATTACATGTTATTGATAATTTTTACAATAGTTGGGACTGGGCTGTTCTTATAGCGATCAGTTCGTGCACGTATGGGCTGGATGCAGTTGTGGTGTCGAACAGCAATTCTCGGGCAGGGGATCTCAGGTGGTAGTAGGGGCCGGTGTCGGGGGTGGTGTAGAAGCTTCTTACCAAATTTGCAGATGAGGCCGTGGTAATGGTCAGTGAGAGTCGAAAGGGTCAGTGTGTTGAGCGCTTCTTGATATGTGGAGTAGGAAGGGGAGAGAATAATCTTGCATGCCCTCTTTTGCACTTTTTCTAGGTGTTTACGTTGTGTGGCATTTAGGGAGGAAGACCAGGTGGGGGAGGCATAGGTGAGCTTGGGAAGTATGAATGTTGTGTATACACTGAGGAGCTCGTGTGCAGGAACTCCGAGGGACTTGAGTCGGCGGAGGAGGTGGAGACGGAAACTGGAGGATTTGACAACTTCACTGACGTGTGGTTTCCAATTTAGTTTGTTGTCTATGGTGACGCCGAGGAGCTTCGTGGAATCTACAACCTGGAGTGTGTTCGGACCTAGGGTAATGGAAGGAGGTGGGACAATGTCGGAGGAGAGGTTGATGTGCATAACCATGGTCTTGGTATGGTTGATGGTGACATGGTTGTTGGTGGCCCAGTTTTGGAGACTGTTCAATAAATCCTGAAGGGCGGTATAGTTGGGAGCAGAATTGTTGACGCTGATCCCAATGGTGGAGTCGTCGACATATTTCCAGCGAGCAGGGGTTTCTCTTAGGGCATCATTGATGAGCATAAGGAAGCAGAGTGGTCCCATCTTGGTGCCTTGGGGGACGCCACAGGTGAGTGACTGAAAGGTGGAGACAGCCCCTCGGAAGCGTACAGCTTGGCGTCGGTCACTGAGGAAGTCTGTAAGCCATGGTATGAGACTTCTCCGAAGCCCGAGGTCAATAGCTTTGTTTATGATTATATTGTGGTCGACTAGGTCGAACGCTTTAGTGCCCCTTGAGATGCTTATACACCTCTATTAGGTCACCCGTTGCCCGTCTATAGTATACAGTAAGCTAGGCAAGTTCAGGCGCTCCAATCTCTCAAGGTAGCTGAGGTGCCGAAGGGCAGGCACCAGTCTGGTAGCCCTCCGTTGAAAATTTTCAACCAACTGACAGTCCCTAGCATATCTCGGGAACCAGACTGGGTGACAGTACTCCAGATGGGGAAGCACTTCACTCTTGAAGATCGTTACGAGGGACGGACCGTCTAGATATCTGAACGACCTTCTTATACGACCCAATAATTTATTTGCCTGATTTTCCTTCTTCTCGCAATGGCCCGAGAACTCCAGCTCATTGTCAACATACACACCTAGGTCCTTCTCACATTCAGTCTCAAATAGTGCAGTTTCTTCATCCCGTTGGGACATATGATACGCCTCCTTACCGTTGGTACGCCCCAGGTGCATCCTCTTACACTTCGTGACATTGAATCTCAGCAGCCATTTCTTCGACCAATCTTGGAGCCCACAGAGATCCTTCTGCAGCTCTTCACAGTCCGCTTGGTTCTTGATTTTCCGAAATGACTTGGCGTCATCAGCAAACATTTCTATGGAGGAGTGTACAACGTCAGAATTGTCATTTATGAAACAAACAAACAACAGCGGGCCCAATACACTGCCCTGTGGTACCCTGCTTGTGACAGGTACGGATGATGATTTCATTCCATTAATCACCACACACTGCTTGCGGTCATGTAGAACGTCTTCTATCCACGCTAGGTAATTTCCCCGAATTCCGTACCCTTCCAGTTTGATTTTCAGCCTTTCGTGGGGTACACTGTCGAAAGCCTTGGCAAAATCTAGGTAAATATGGTCGATATTACCACCCCGTTCCAGAATATTGGTCCAAATATCCAATAAATGAGCAATTTTGTATAGCAGAAAGTGTTGTGATGGCACCGAGTGTGAGCTCTTTCAAGACAAGACTTTACCAACAC
Source organism: Homarus americanus (assembly GCF_018991925.1). NCBI lineage: Eukaryota > Metazoa > Arthropoda > Malacostraca > Decapoda > Nephropidae > Homarus > Homarus americanus. Next base: position 10,903,011 of record NW_024748502.1, on the reverse strand, counting down.
TGGAGCGAGTTCAGGTACATTCAGGGGCCGGTGCATGCCCAGTACTTGCCAACAGTGCATAACAGAGAAGTAACCGATCGCCCAAGCGGCTAACGAGCCGATCAGTGGTGAAGAGGATAAAAGTAAAAAAAAGTAAAAGTGGTGATTTGTTAGTAATGGTCTTATCCAATCTTTTGATAACTATTGACTTCTTAGCTGAAAGCTGTGGTGGGATGGCTATTTCAAAGTTATCTATTTTTAGTGTATCTATCGATTCAGTCGATAACATGAGATCGACATCCTTTTCTTTTATGCAAAGAACTGTGAAAGAGTCCTTTGTTTCTATTAATGCGGCGAATTTGATTCCTAGGAGTGCGCATAGAATTGTGCCTAACTCCCCTTTTCTTTTTTCGGATACTCCTCCCCGAAGGGAGCGTGTAGTGGATTCCTCCCCTACAAGCACCAAACCTTCTCGAATTCCCCAGCCTACGCCTCCAGCGCCGCCCACGGAGCGGGGGTCAACTATCTACCCACGCCTACCCCCGCCTTATAAGGCCTGACACCGCTGTGACCACCCTCTTTCTACCTAGTGCCACCAGCAAGCAACACCTCCTCCTCCGCGCCAGCCTGGCGGCTGCCGCTCCCGCCGCACCCGGAGGGGAAGTGGAGTATTGTAGTGGACCCCATCCCCTACAAGTGACGACTGAGCTCCCGTGCGCCTACCAGCCAATCAGCGTACAGCCAGCGATGCCGGTAGACCTACTCTCCAGTGCGGACGCACACGTAGCAACGCTAGGACCAGAGTGCCGGGTGTGCCTGGCCTCCTCCTCTGTGATTGGCTCTCTCGCTACGCTCACCCAAATCTTGATGTTTCTAAATTGTTTAAATACGAGAGTTGCTGGCCAGGGAAACAAAAACAAAACCCACATCAAGAAAGTACAATGATTACTGGTACTACTGTCCCAAGGTGAAAGAACTCAACCACAGAGTGAACATGGCCCGAAGAAACTACAGGAGACATCCCACGGAAACAAACAGACATCTCCTGCAAGTCATAGTTAAGGATACCAGGGAAGAGAAGGAAGAAATAAAAAAACGTAAGCTGGCTCAAGTGGTGCTCCGAACTGAACGAGCACACCTCCCTTGGCAAAATGTGGTCCCAGATCCGAAAGGCATCTGGGAACGCAACACCGCGATCACCAACCAATCCCAACCCAGAAGAGGAAGCCGAGAGACTTGCAAAAGTGTTCTCTGACCGAGCAGCAACAAAAACCTCCCGAGACAGGCGGAGGAGACACAATGGCGTCTGCGACAGACCAGACTCCAGATGATCGATGAGGCCTGCAACAGTGAAGATGACACCGACAGACCTTTCAACCAGCAAGAACTCCAGAAGTCGCTAAAACGAAGCAAGGACACAGCACCAGGGGCCGACAGGATAACCTACTCCATGCTTTCTCATGCCGGAAAAGCCGGACACGAGGCTTTGCTACAAGTCATCAATGCTTCGTGGACAGCACAAAGATTTCCACCGGAATGGAAGAAGGCAGATATACAGCCCATTCCGAAGCCCAGAGAACCAGACAAACCGAGACCCATTTCCCTTCTCAGCTCCATAGCGAAGACGGGAGAAAGAATGGCTCTCAACCGACTCAAGTGGAAAGTAGGCAGCCCACACCCTCACATTTTTGCTTACACCGAGAACACCGGCACAGGCAACAACATCGCCGAGATACTCCGCACAGTGGACTACAAACCAGCTCTGGTGGTCTTCCTCGACCTGGAGAAGGCCTTCGAACTAGCAAATCCACTGGCCATTACAACGACGCTCGTTGAAAAAGGCGTCAAAGGAAGGTTGCTGGGGTGGATCCAGAACTACCAACCTCAAACTACAGGGTCCATGAAAACGGAACCTCACAAGGAGGAGGCATCCTCAGTCCAATGCTGTTCAATGTCCTGATGGAAAATCTTGTCAAACTTCCTTTCAGACAAACAGCCAAGCTCCTATGCTACGCAGACGACTTACAGCTCATAGTAAGAGGATCAAACAGACTAGCCAACACGCAACATGCACTCCAACTTATAGAAGAGGAGTGCAACAGACTTAGAATCACTAGCGTAGCTAGGGGCGGTCCGTCCCCGGGCGGCACTTTTGGGTCTGCTCATCACCCATATCTGCAGCTACTGGAGACGTTAATCCGTTAATCCATCCCTTTGTATCGGCGGCAAGTTAATCCTTGTCGTGTCTGACCTAACACCTGACCCACATCATCACGGCCACGTCATGAGCTACACCCTTGCTATGCGCCCCCCCCCCGCCACACATACAACCTATAACCTGTTGAGAGAAAAAGACTTCAGCATTTTGTTGCTGTTGCTGCTATAACTATTAAAGACAGAATACAGACGTGGAAAAAAGGCCCCCTTGAACTTTTGCAGTTTATTCAAAAGTATAACCTTGGGAACTCGGTTCCAAATATAGTAATAATGCTGAGGATTTTCCTCACAATTGCTGTTAGTGTTGCTACCTGTGAGAGGAGTTTTTCGAAACTAAAACTGATCAAGAATTACTTAAGATCTACTATGAGCACCTTGCGGTTGAGAAATCTTGCCATACTGTCTATAGAGCGACAATTGACAGATGAAATAGTTTTTGACAATGTCATTGAAGAATTTGCCAACAAAAAAACAAGAAAAGTTACTTTGTAGAAAGTTGTAGTTTTCATTTCAGAAATAAAGATGGTCCTAATTTTTTACACTTTTTTACTTTTTTCCCTATCCTATATGTCGTTTTTGCTTTTTGTTTAACTGTTACTTATAAAGTTTAAGTATGTTTGGGGTGTATTTAAAGCATACTATATTTGAGTATGTGAAAGTAAAGTTGTAGTTTTCATTTCAGAAATAAAGATGGTCCTAATTTTTTACACTTTTTTTACTTTTTTCCCTATCCTATATGTCGTTTTTGCTTTTTGTTTAACTGTTACTTATAAAGTTTAAGTATGTTTGGTGTGTATTTAAAGCATACTATATTTGAGTATGTGAAAGTACAGTAATATTATAATGGTACACAAACTATTTAATATATATATATATATATATATATATATATATATATATATATATATATATATATATATATATATATATATATATATATATATATATATATATATATATATATATATATATATATATATATATATATATATATATATATATGAGTCACTGTGCAATATGTATTTTTAGGCACGGGGGTGGGGGCGGTAACTAAGGGCCCCTGGCGGCACACACTCTAGCTACGCCACTGCTTAGAATCAAGATAATTCAGCCCGAAAGCGATGGCCATCTGCACACACACACCAGACAAGATGCTCTCCATACAAAACACGCCGGTAGTCTGGACCAACACCCACCAGTGTCTTGGAATCTGGTTTGACCAGAAACTCACCTTCAAGCCGCAACTCGAGTATCTCAGGCACAGGACGAAGAGCAGACACAATATAATGAGGTCGCTCACCAG
>NW_024748502.1:10891799-10899412 GCF_018991925.1 Homarus americanus | reverse complement strand
TAGCAAAGCCAACCTCCAGAAGGAGGACCTCAAAAGAATAACTCAGGAAGCCATAGCCACCGAGACACCGGCTGATGCAGCATCATACTTCACAGATGGCTTAGTGGACCCAAAACATTATAGATTCGGAGCGGCATTCTACTGTACACCCAAGATCAGACCCTCCTATGGAGACTTTCTAATGACTGCTCCACCCTACAAACAGAATTGGTAGCAATCTCAAAGGCCCTACAACACGCTGCAACACAACACAACACAACAATTCCATCATAATTCACACAGACTTGAAAACAGCCATGCAAGCGCTACAACACAGTCAACCAAGAGACAACGTCCACATCATAACTTCGATCCTTGCACAGCTACAGGACTTCCAAAGACAAAGTCGCCCAGTCGTATTACACTGGATTCCCAGTCATGTAGGGATCGGGAGAAATGACATGGCAAACGAAACAGTCAAGGCAACCACACGTTCTAGAAGTATACACATTCAAGTTCCAGCAAGCGTGCAACAGATCAAGAACCACCTCAGAAAGACTACCAAGCTCCACATCCAAAAGAGCTTCCTTGACGCATTCAACGTTGGTTCCCAATCTGCCAAATGGTACCTGTTGACCACAAAAGGTAAACCACCATTCACGGACAAGAAAACACCAAGACACACCCAAGTTAGCCTTCATCGACTACGACTAGGGTACAAGTGCACCTGGCAGACGATCGGAAATGTCGTCAGGGAATGCACCTACTGTACTGACAAGAGCCAGCGGCCAACCCACTGGACCACTATCTCCTCGACTGCGAAGTCACACAAAGTCTCCGAAACAGAATTTGAAAATTCCAACAAGAACACACTACACCAGCGGCCATTCTAACCCGAAAGGCCCAAACAAACCACAGTCACCACCTTCTCCGGGTCATCACACGATACCCACCACCCAGATAGCTTAGGAAGTATCCACCCACAGCAAGTGCGGACCCCAGTTCGGGGGGCGCGCCACTCCGAAATTGACCACGTCCAAGAGTAGGGGTTGGTGGTAAGCGTTCACTGACCGATGGTCCACTCACACTTGCAAACCTGCAGTAACCTTTCATATCTGCAGGTAGGACAATCTCCATCCCCAATCCCAAATCCGGTCTGGTTGCTCCAGGAGCTCCAGCCAGAACCACCAAACGGGCCGCCTACAGGCAAAGGCCCGTGTCGGACTACGGTCCGACAATCTCAACAGTGTACCCCATGAAAGGCTGAAAAGCAAACTGGAAGGGTACGGAATTCGGGGAAATGTCTTAGCGTGATAGAAGACTTTCTAAATGACCGTAAGGAGTGTGTGGTGATTAATGGCACGAAATCGTCATCTGTACCTGTCACAAGTGGGGTACAACAGGGCAGTGTATTGAGCCGACTGTTGTTTGTTTGTTTCATAAATGACATGCTTGACGTTGTACATTCCTCCATACAAATGTTTGCCGGTGACGGCAAGTTATTTCGGGAAATTAAGAACCAAGTGGACTGTGAAGAGCTACAGAAGGACCTCTGTGGGCTCCAGGAATGGTCGAAAAAATGTCTACTGAGATTCAATGTCACGAAGTGTAAGAGGATGCAGCGGTGCATACCAACGGTAAGGAGGTGTATCTTATGTCCCAACGGGATGAAGAAACTGCACTAGTTGAGACTGAATGTGAGAAGGACCTAGGTGTGTATGTTGACAATGAGCTGAAGTTCTCGGGCCATTGCGAGAAGAAGGTAAACCAGGCAAATAAATTATTGGGTTTTATAAGAAGGTCGTTAAGATATCTAGACGGCCCGTCTGGTCCCCGAGATATGCTAGGGAGTGTCAGTTGGTTGAAAATGTTCAAAGGAGGGCCACCAGACTGGTGCCTGCACTTCGGCACCTCAGCTACCCTGAGAAATTGGAGCGCCTGATCTTGCCTAGCTTATATTACATACGGGCAAGCGGTGACCTAGTTGAGGTGTATAAGCATCTCAGGGGGCACTACTGAGTCGAATGTCCTTACTTGGAGCTGGCGAACGCTCGCCCCACAAGGGGTCACGGCTCAAGATTGAAGAAGCTGCAAGTCCAGAAAACTGTGAGGGCAGACTTTTTCGGAATGAGGGCTGTAAACTCTTGGAACAATCTACCTGTGAGAGGTTGGAGTCATAGACCACGTTCTTTATAGACTTTATTCTAACAGCGTCAGCTGGAGACTGGCAACCGGGCGCTGCCAAAGACAAGCCCCCATCTCAACATCGGAAAACATATCGTACGATGGTACAATCTTACATCTCCCCCCCAAGTTAAAAGGAAATGACAATGCACATTTGAACTAACAAAAGGAAAACAATGCATTCATAAAAACAACAATAATGCAGGAAAAACGAGTCAAACAAAGGAAAAAAACAAAAAAAAACAAAAAAAAAACCTCTAAACTGATTTTACATCACATACACTACACCACGTAGTCCGTCAACCAGCCCGGAGGCCTACGGCCTCTCCTGGGCCTGGCCGCGCTCGACTGGGGAGGGGCCGTGGGTGCGGAGGAGGGCGCGGGTATGGAGGGCACAGCAGAAGGGGGGCCAGGAGGCACAGCTTGGTGCACCACCGGAGTAGTAGGCACAGGTGTGGAGCCGTTTCGCAGGTGGCGTCTGTTGCGGATGGACACCCTGCCACTGCCACCCAACCTGACGGCATACTGCCTGTGAGGGCGGGCTTCCACCACTATGCCTGTCCTGTCCCAGAGCTTGGTAGCTGCGTTCTGCACACGCACCTGCGTGCCCACGACTAGGGGAGCCAGTTGGCGGGATACCTCCCTCCGCGACAGGACCCCATCCTGTGTTTCGGCCAAGCGCACCTCCCTCATACGAAGTGCCCGCCGCCAGTGCTAGTCCACCTTATAGTGCTGCTGGCCACGGGAACGCTGTCACGGAGCTGGCGGCCGGTGGCAAATTGGGCGGGCGACTTGTTCACCCCCCGCAGAGGCGTGTTCAGGTACTGGAGGAGGGCCTGGGATGTCCTATCGCAGTCCAGGCTACCCCCGGGCCCAGTGTTATCCCTGAGGAGCCTCTTGGCAGCCTTGACCCCAGCCTCTGCCCTGCCATTGGACTGGGGGAAGTGGGCCGACGAGAGGCGCACCTCGACCCCCCATGACTTGAGGAAATCTGTCATCTCAAGGCTGGCAAGGTTGGTACCTCCAACTGTGGAGATCTGCTCAGGTACCCCCCACATCGTGAAGTAGGCCCGCAGACTGGCGATGATTTTTCCAGAGGTGGCCTCGTTGGGGAAGTGGGCGATCTCCAGCCAACCTGTCAGTCGGTCAGCATATGTTAGGTACGTGCGGCCCTGCAGGTGGAACAAATCGGCCACCACTTGTTGAAAGGGATAGTCTGGCGCTGGGGTCAGAACCAACGACTCCGGAGGCTGGGAAGGGGCGTGGGTCTCGCAAGCAGCACACCGGGACCGATGATGCTGCAGGTCACCCTCCATGCCAGGCCAATAGACAGACTGCCGGGGCCGCCTGAGCATTGAGTCGAGGCCCTGGTGCCCCACATGCAGGTTAACGGCGACCCGGTGGCGGAGGGAGTCGGGGATGACAAGGCGCACGCAGCCCTGGTCAAAGGTGTAGGTGACCAAACCCCTGACCACAGCCAACCTGTCCCTCACCGAGAAGTACGGGCGCAGGCAGGCCACCTCCTGTGACTTGTGGGGGTGCCAGTCGCCCGCCAGCACCCTCGACACTAGAATCTGGTACACTGGGTCGTCCGCCGCCGCTTTGCATACTGTGTCTTCTTCCATAGTGATGCACCCATCCTGATCCAGTGCTGCGATTGTGACTGCACACACTGCAGCGCACAGGTCCTCCTCTTGGTCCATGTCCTCCGCATCAGGCGCCGCCCTGAGGAAGGGGAAGCGGGATAGGGCGTCAGCTGCACAGTTCCGCTTCCCTGGTAAGTATTTGACCGTGAATCGGTACTGCAGGGTCTTCTCCTTGAGCCTGAACAGGCGCGGATTCGCCACATCTGTGAAGGCTCTGTCCCCTAGCAAGCCAACTAAGGGGCGGTGGTCCGTCACCAGAATGAGGTTCGGGCAGCCAAGGAGGAACAGCCTGGCCTTGCGCAGGCACCACACCACAGCCAGGGCCTCCCCTTCTACTGCAGCATAACCGGCCTCGGCCGTGCTCAGATGTCGGCTACCACACAGAGCCAACCGCCACCCTCCTCTGCAGCAGAAGGGCGTCTCTGGAGAGGCACAGGCACAGTATTGTTGCAGGACGACGAAGCCGATGCCCTCCCTGCTCCAATCAGTGACAGCTGCCGTAGGCCTGGATTTGTCGTAGTACACCAAGCCGTCTCTGGCCAACTGACAGATGGTGTCCTGGGCCTGGCGAAACTTGAGCCGCAGCTGGTCGTCCCAATACACCTGCTTGCCCACTGGCTTCTTGAGGAGCTCACGGAAGGGCTCCATCACAGGTGCAGTGGCAAGGAAGGGAGCCAACTGATTAACCAGGCCATGCCAGGACCTGATGTCAGTGATTGATGGCTGATCCGGCATGGGGAAGTCCTTGATGGCTGACAGACGTTGGGCAGTGGGCTGGTACAGGTCCCACCCCAGGAGAAAACCCACAAACTCAGCTTATCTCCTGCAGAACAAGAACTTTTCTGGTTTCAGCGTGATACCTGTGCGAGCGCAGGTCTCCAGAAAATCGTAAGTGTGCCAGAACGCCCCCTTCACACTGGAGTCATAGAGGAGAGTGTCATCCACGCACTTGTACTTGCGGGGCACATCCTGAATAGCGTCGTCAAACCTCTTGGTGTAAGCATCTGACGCTGAGCAATGTCCCATGGGCGTCCTGCAGTATCGAAAACGTCCCCACGGCGTGATGAATGTGGTCAGGCGTCTACTCTCCTCCTCCAACTCCACTTGATGAAATCCCCAAAAGGCGTCGGCGACGGTTTTGAACGAGTGCACTGGCACCCCAGACACCATGTCGAATGGTGCAGGTGTGTGGTGCGTCTCCCTCAGACAGCTTGCATTGAGGCGTTGGAAGTCCACAGTGCGCCTGGGCTGACCGTTTTTCTTGGCCACCACGACCATCCTGGCACACCACTCCGTAGCCTCACCAGCAGGCACTGGCTGGATGACGCCTCTCCTGACGTCCTCCTCCAACTGGGCCTTCACCTCCGCTTCCCAGTGTTTCGGAACGGGAGCGGGTGTGTGACAGGCGTAGGGGGTCGTTCCGGGCGTCAGGTGGATACGGTGAGGGGGACCAGTCATGACTGGCAGTGGGGACCTGCTGGTGTTGAATGCGGTAGGCGAAAAGTGCGTGAGTAGCCATGCCTCCAGCCTGGCCACATTCTCCTCCAAAGGAGGCAAGGGTATCTCAACTGGCCTCGGCGGGAAACGGCTGCTCTCAGGTAAACGGTTCGGAGGTAGATCGTCGGCAGTGTGCCGCTCCCCTCCATCGCCCACGGCAGCCACAGCACTTCTATGGAGCGGGAAGTCGACAGGCACCAAGTTGAGGCACTTGCAGGCCTCCAATGACAGATAGAGGGCTTTGGCTGTCTGCACGAAGTAGACCTCCTGGACGGTGGACCCCTCGTCCACACCGAGGCGGCAGGGGGCGGACCCCAGACACTTGAGCTGTTTGTTCACCACGTCCCTTAAGCCATTACGGGCCCGAAGTTGCCCCGGACACAAACCGATGTCCCGGAGCAGGGATGCGCCTGCCACACACACCATAGCACCCGTGTCGGCTACAGCCAGCACAGGGGTGGCGGGGGAATTGCCCCCGGCCTGGGACACGAACACTTGTAACCTGGGGTGGCGGGATAGCTGGGCTGTTGCCACTGTAACAGCGCCTGACACATCCACAGGAGCACTTAGGGCTGACTTACTCCTACAACACCTTTTGAAGTGACCAACCTTACAGCAATTGCGACATGTAGCCCCACTTGCAGGGCAGTTACTTTTACCAGAGGCATGTGACACGCCGCAGTTACCACAGTGCGCGCGACTGGGGTGTCGAGGTCGGGCGGCAGCTACCTCAGACTCACCGGTGACGTCATCACCAACCGCCACTGCCTCAGCGGCTGTTCCCACCACTGCCTGGCCAGACGTACGACACAATACACCAGCATCTCTCACTGCTGCCTCAAATAACATGCATTTGTTTCTAAGCACTTCAACACTATTATAACTAGAGTACCCCTGGAAAATTTCCCTTTTCAACACTGGGTTACTCAGGCCCACCATAACTTTACGTAATAGCATGTACTCAGAGAGGTCGTTATCACAGGTGGGACATTTAAATTCACACTCCACTGCCTCTGAGAAGCATCGTTGAAAATACCTTTTCATGGGCTCCTCTTCACCTTGTTTGCTGTTGAAAAACTCGTTCCATTTCACAGCTTGGTTTGAAGATTGAAGAACCATTCCACTGATGGCGTCCAGGGCTTCTTTGGGCGAGAGCTGCTCCCACTGACCGCTGGGGTATCTCGAGTCAATCACCCTTTGGAGTGCGGGGACGCAGTTCAGGCGAATGTGGAGTGTGGCCACCAGTTGTGGCCACCCGTTCAACAGCACCCATGACTCCATGGACCGCCTCCATGTCCTAAACGCAGCTGCTGGCATTTCTGCCTCACACTTCTCTGGAGCGACAGCTGCTGAGGGCTTCATGACCGGCATAGAAGCATGACCACCGCCAGCACCTAGAGACGCCATCTGAGCCATCAATGCACTCATGGCCTGCTGCTGGGCGCGCGTGGTGTTCCCGGCCGGTGTAGAGAAGCCCTGGCGTCCCCTTGAGGGCGTCGAGAATCGTGGACGTGTAGTGGCCATGTCAGAGTTCTTGTCAGGGCTGTAATGGCGTGTCAGGCCCCGACATATCCTACTCACTGTGCGCCATGTGAGAGGTTGGAGTCATAGACCACGTTCTTTATAGACTTTATTCTAACAGCGTCAGCTGGAGACTGGCAACCGGGCGCTGCCAAAGACAAGCCCCCATCTCAACATCGGAAAACATATCGTACGATGGTACAATCTTACACTACCAGAAAGTGTTTTGACGGCACCTAGTGTGAGCTCTTTCAAGACAAGACTTGACCAACACTGGAGCGGGTTCAGGTACATTCAGGAGCCGGTGCATGCCCAGTACTTGCCAACAGTGCGTGACAGAGACGTGACCGATCGCCCGGGCGGCTAACGAACCGATGTTTTGGTGAAGAAGATAAATAAAAAGGAAAAATAATCAGAGACGTGACCGATCGCCCAAGAGGATAAAAGTAAAACAAAGTAAAAAAATGTAAAAGCAGGAGTGTGGGTCACTCACACTTCCCGTGGCGAGTTCTGATGCCTCTGGCAGTCCAGAGGTTGATGTCTGGTTTTGCTGTGCCCTAGTATGGGCTATCCGACTTGGAGTGGTGGTCTAATGCTGTAACAGGCGGGTCGCCATCAACAGGTTTCCAGTGGTGGTCGGTTCCCAATGATGTTACAGCTACTTGTACTGGGTCAGAGACAAAGGCTGGCTGGCTTAGGCAGTGAAGGGTCTTGAGAGAGGTCCGTTCACGGCAAAGGCTGGCAGGATCAGGTTTGAGAAGTGTGAAGTGAGCTGTGCTGCTGATT
>NW_024748502.1:10849479-10891700 GCF_018991925.1 Homarus americanus | reverse complement strand
AAAAAAAAAAAAAAAAAAAAAAAAAAAAAAAAAAAAAAAAAAAAAAAAAAAAAAAAAAAAAAAAAAAAAAAAAAAAAAAAAAAAAAAAAAAAAAAAAAAAAAAAAAAAAAAAAAAAAAAAAAAAAAAAAAAAAAAAAAAAAAAAAAAAAAAAAAAAAAAAAAAAAAAAAAAAAAAAAAAAAAAAAAAAAAAAAAAAAAAAAAAAAAAAAAAAAAAAAAAAAAAAAAAAAAAAAAAAAAAAAAAAAAAAAAAAAAAAAAAAAAAAAAAAAAAAAAAAAAAAAAAAAAAAAAAAAAAAAAAAAAAAAAAAAAAAAAAAAAAAAAAAAAAAAAAAAAAAAAAAAAAAAAAAAAAAAAAAAAAAAAAAAAAAAAAAAAAAAAAAAAAAAAAAAAAAAAAAAAAAAAAAAAAAAAAAAAAAAAAAAAAAAAAAAAAAAAAAAAAAAAAAAAAAAAAAAAAAAAAAAAAAAAAAAAAAAAAAAAAAAAAAAAAAAAAAAAAAAAAAAAAAAAAAAAAAAAAAAAAAAAAAAAAAAAAAAAAAAAAAAAAAAAAAAAAAAAAAAAAAAAAAAAAAAAAAAAAAAAAAAAAAAAAAAAAAAAAAAAAAAAAAAAAAAAAAAAAAAAAAAAAAAAAAAAAAAAAAAAAAAAAAAAAAAAAAAAAAAAAAAAAAAAAAAAAAAAAAAAAAAAAAAAAAAAAAAAAAAAAAAAAAAAAAAAAAAAAAAAAAAAAAAAAAAAAAAAAAAAAAAAAAAAAAAAAAAAAAAAAAAAAAAAAAAAAAAAAAAAAAAAAAAAAAAAAAAAAAAAAAAAAAAAAAAAAAAAAAAAAAAAAAAAAAAAAAAAAAAAAAAAAAAAAAAAAAAAAAAAAAAAAAAAAAAAAAAAAAAAAAAAAAAAAAAAAAAAAAAAAAAAAAAAAAAAAAAAAAAAAAAAAAAAAAAAAAAAAAAAAAAAAAAAAAAAAAAAAAAAAAAAAAAAAAAAAAAAAAAAAAAAAAAAAAAAAAAAAAAAAAAAAAAAAAAAAAAAAAAAAAAAAAAAAAAAAAAAAAAAAAAAAAAAAAAAAAAAAAAAAAAAAAAAAAAAAAAAAAAAAAAAAAAAAAAAAAAAAAAAAAAAAAAAAAAAAAAAAAAAAAAAAAAAAAAAAAAAAAAAAAAAAAAAAAAAAAAAAAAAAAAAAAAAAAAAAAAAAAAAAAAAAAAAAAAAAAAAAAAAAAAAAAAAAAAAAAAAAAAAAAAAAAAAAAAAAAAAAAAAAAAAAAAAAAAAAAAAAAAAAAAAAAAAAAAAAAAAAAAAAAAAAAAAAAAAAAAAAAAAAAAAAAAAAAAAAAAAAAAAAAAAAAAAAAAAAAAAAAAAAAAAAAAAAAAAAAAAAAAAAAAAAAAAAAAAAAAAAAAAAAAAAAAAAAAAAAAAAAAAAAAAAAAAAAAAAAAAAAAAAAAAAAAAAAAAAAAAAAAAAAAAAAAAAAAAAAAAAAAAAAAAAAAAAAAAAAAAAAAAAAAAAAAAAAAAAAAAAAAAAAAAAAAAAAAAAAAAAAAAAAAAAAAAAAAAAAAAAAAAAAAAAAAAAAAAAAAAAAAAAAAAAAAAAAAAAAAAAAAAAAAAAAAAAAAAAAAAAAAAAAAAAAAAAAAAAAAAAAAAAAAAAAAAAAAAAAAAAAAAAAAAAAAAAAAAAAAAAAAAAAAAAAAAAAAAAAAAAAAAAAAAAAAAAAAAAAAAAAAAAAAAAAAAAAAAAAAAAAAAAAAAAAAAAAAAAAAAAAAAAAAAAAAAAAAAAAAAAAAAAAAAAAAAAAAAAAAAAAAAAAAAAAAAAAAAAAAAAAAAAAAAAAAAAAAAAAAAAAAAAAAAAAAAAAAAAAAAAAAAAAAAAAAAAAAAAAAAAAAAAAAAAAAAAAAAAAAAAAAAAAAAAAAAAAAAAAAAAAAAAAAAAAAAAAAAAAAAAAAAAAAAAAAAAAAAAAAAAAAAAAAAAAAAAAAAAAAAAAAAAAAAAAAAAAAAAAAAAAAAAAAAAAAAAAAAAAAAAAAAAAAAAAAAAAAAAAAAAAAAAAAAAAAAAAAAAAAAAAAAAAAAAAAAAAAAAAAAAAAAAAAAAAAAAAAAAAAAAAAAAAAAAAAAAAAAAAAAAAAAAAAAAAAAAAAAAAAAAAAAAAAAAAAAAAAAAAAAAAAAAAAAAAAAAAAAAAAAAAAAAAAAAAAAAAAAAAAAAAAAAAAAAAAAAAAAAAAAAAAAAAAAAAAAAAAAAAAAAAAAAAAAAAAAAAAAAAAAAAAAAAAAAAAAAAAAAAAAAAAAAAAAAAAAAAAAAAAAAAAAAAAAAAAAAAAAAAAAAAAAAAAAAAAAAAAAAAAAAAAAAAAAAAAAAAAAAAAAAAAAAAAAAAAAAAAAAAAAAAAAAAAAAAAAAAAAAAAAAAAAAAAAAAAAAAAAAAAAAAAAAAAAAAAAAAAAAAAAAAAAAAAAAAAAAAAAAAAAAAAAAAAAAAAAAAAAAAAAAAAAAAAAAAAAAAAAAAAAAAAAAAAAAAAAAAAAAAAAAAAAAAAAAAAAAAAAAAAAAAAAAAAAAAAAAAAAAAAAAAAAAAAAAAAAAAAAAAAAAAAAAAAAAAAAAAAAAAAAAAAAAAAAAAAAAAAAAAAAAAAAAAAAAAAAAAAAAAAAAAAAAAAAAAAAAAAAAAAAAAAAAAAAAAAAAAAAAAAAAAAAAAAAAAAAAAAAAAAAAAAAAAAAAAAAAAAAAAAAAAAAAAAAAAAAAAAAAAAAAAAAAAAAAAAAAAAAAAAAAAAAAAAAAAAAAAAAAAAAAAAAAAAAAAAAAAAAAAAAAAAAAAAAAAAAAAAAAAAAAAAAAAAAAAAAAAAAAAAAAAAAAAAAAAAAAAAAAAAAAAAAAAAAAAAAAAAAAAAAAAAAAAAAAAAAAAAAAAAAAAAAAAAAAAAAAAAAAAAAAAAAAAAAAAAAAAAAAAAAAAAAAAAAAAAAAAAAAAAAAAAAAAAAAAAAAAAAAAAAAAAAAAAAAAAAAAAAAAAAAAAAAAAAAAAAAAAAAAAAAAAAAAAAAAAAAAAAAAAAAAAAAAAAAAAAAAAAAAAAAAAAAAAAAAAAAAAAAAAAAAAAAAAAAAAAAAAAAAAAAAAAAAAAAAAAAAAAAAAAAAAAAAAAAAAAAAAAAAAAAAAAAAAAAAAAAAAAAAAAAAAAAAAAAAAAAAAAAAAAAAAAAAAAAAAAAAAAAAAAAAAAAAAAAAAAAAAAAAAAAAAAAAAAAAAAAAAAAAAAAAAAAAAAAAAAAAAAAAAAAAAAAAAAAAAAAAAAAAAAAAAAAAAAAAAAAAAAAAAAAAAAAAAAAAAAAAAAAAAAAAAAAAAAAAAAAAAAAAAAAAAAAAAAAAAAAAAAAAAAAAAAAAAAAAAAAAAAAAAAAAAAAAAAAAAAAAAAAAAAAAAAAAAAAAAAAAAAAAAAAAAAAAAAAAAAAAAAAAAAAAAAAAAAAAAAAAAAAAAAAAAAAAAAAAAAAAAAAAAAAAAAAAAAAAAAAAAAAAAAAAAAAAAAAAAAAAAAAAAAAAAAAAAAAAAAAAAAAAAAAAAAAAAAAAAAAAAAAAAAAAAAAAAAAAAAAAAAAAAAAAAAAAAAAAAAAAAAAAAAAAAAAAAAAAAAAAAAAAAAAAAAAAAAAAAAAAAAAAAAAAAAAAAAAAAAAAAAAAAAAAAAAAAAAAAAAAAAAAAAAAAAAAAAAAAAAAAAAAAAAAGTAGACAAGTAAGATTTAGAAATGCTTACACACTGTCAATAACCCTGGACCCGCAGGTCTTACTTTAACAAGGAACAAATTACCTTCTCAATTCGTGGTTAGACCATCATACTCTCAGGTTATTCGTTCATGATTACTACAGATGAATACATAACACATTGGACTAACTCCACAATCATAGTAACATACAATACCTCCTGTTAGTTTGCAAGGAACAACCTGGTACCTTGAACTCTCATTCAGTGGTTCAATACTTAACCTGGGATGACTATATTTCTGCTAGTCATCCCTAAGCATGGATATTAATACGGCTCCATCCATATAACCAAGACCAGTAGGTAGACCATGATCATATGACCGAGTCAGTGGGCCAGAGTTGTTTACAGCGACCGCCAAGCTGAAGGCTCGCTCGCTAGGTACACTCAGGGAGGTTGACTCGTTACACACTGGCAGAGTGGTGGGGGCCCTTCCCGGGGATCGTGTCCTGGGATTCTAAATGCGCCCTTAGAGACAGTCTTCAAGAGCCATGGTGCCCATAGGTAGCTATCGACCTTCGGGAGAGTGGCTAACACATCCGCGTCTGTAGACGTGGGAGAAGAGTCACGAATGCGTGAATATTTAACTTCACTATACAAAACATACGTCTGGCACCGGTTCAGACGATAGCTAGAGCTCTACTTTACTTGACTTAATTGGCACTGAAGGTACTATGTTGAAACATGAACACTGATATTTGCAAAAATGACTAAGTTAAACTGAGTTAATATGGCGGCGTGAAACACACGTGAACCTACCTGTAGACGTGGGAGAAGAGTCACGAATGCGTGATTCTCCCTCGTGTAGAGGTATATACGTGCCCCCGCTGGGCAGCTTGGGCCTCCATATTCATGCCAGAAAGGTCAATCTCACCAACAACATACCTTCTCTACCATGTTGGATCACCGTATATTTAATTATGAACTCCGGTGTTCCGGATCAGGGTAATTTCCTATGTCTATTCATATAATCTAATCAGCGGTTGAGCTTGCCAGGAAAAGGTGGAATATACACGTTGATAACAACAATTCTGCAAGCTCAGGCCTACAGCGAACAAGGAACTATTCACAGGGAGACGTTAGATCTTGGAGATTATACCAGTTGACAGAATAGTTCAGGAAATTAATGACTTTCTTAAATAGATAACTGACACTAATTAAACTATAAACATCAGATTCTCTGATGTCGGGGCGACAAAATGATCTAACTTCAGGCGAGATCAGAAACTCATGGATATCCCCACGGACGACGTAAAATACGCCACTCTAACTGGCAAACTCAACACTCGCCTACTTGACACGTCTTACTAACAATAAGGACAGTTGAAGCGTTCAACACCACTCACAATGGATCTTGAATGTTCCAACTGTAAACAGACATATCTAAGTTGACTCAAAACAAAGGTGTTCTCTCTCACATTCAAATACATTATATAGAGAGGTTGGTTTCAGTAAGTCAGAGAAAATGGGATAACGGAGGACTGAGGCGTCTTGAAGTGACGAGAAAACGGACTCCTCAGATGGAGGACTCAAAAATAAAGCAGAGGTACATGTTTTGTGGGCTATTGAGCGTAATATGAATCATTTGATTTTGGCATTAACTGACGTGTACGACCGTGGTCGTTACAAAGCTTTCCCCTCCCAAAGATTCAGTATTATGCGGTATAGTCAACAAAACATTCACAGTAAATACACAATTTCAAACACCATATCTTGCAGTATTGGGGTAATGGTCAAAAATACAGACAACACACATGTTACAAAATTTTCACATACATAAAATTTTGCAACTCAAATGAATAATCACAAAAAAAACTCCCAGACATGGGCAGATAAAACTAACAAAGCAATACTGATCATGACCCACAGAAGAACATAATCATACATCAATAGTACGGACATAATAATAAAAAAAAAAAACGGCCGGCCTTAATTACAGTTTTTGTACATTTTTAACTACACCATCCACCAGGATGACAGGTATCTTGGTTATATGGATGGAGTCAGTGGGCCAGAGTTGTTTACAGCGACCGCCAAGCTGAAGGCTCGCTCGCTAGGTACACTCAGGGAGGTTGACTCGTTACACACTGGCAGAGTGGTGGGGGCGCTTCCCGGGGATCGTGTCCTGGGATTCTAAATGCGCCCTTAGAGACAGTCTTCAAGAGTGTAATGAGTGATTGTCAGACCAAACCTTACAGCCCAGAATTATGTCACATATAACAGCAAGTACACCACAGACCTCGTGGTACCACCACATTCCGATTTGACACACCTCAGGTCGACCCAAGGGACTTGACCTTGCCCGCTAATGACGTGAGCCGGTGACCTACAACCGCACCTAGCCAAGACACCTGGCCAGGACCACACCTGCACACAATTATCCAGATCAAACCAGTTTAGTGTTAATTGTTAGAGGTCAGAAGCCGGCTGGGCCGACCCCATATAAAGGCCCTACAGTCCCGTCCACGGGCATTCCATATTCGACATTCGAGATTCCCATTCGGGGTTCCATTACCATTCTGATTATCATTCTGATCCTGGTTGTCATTTGAACATTCTGAGGAGACGCTCATTACTCTGGAGATTCTCAGAGTCAAGCTCACCCTCTCCCCAGGTCGGGAAGGGGACTTCCCGACCAGACCCCAGCTAAGCAGAAGCCTCTCATAGGAGGCAGCCCAGCCAGCACTCACTGGGCCTACGTCAGGGTACACGTGAGTCTTGTCAGAACGTCCTAGGGTGAGTTACCTACTGTGGGAAGTGTATTCATTCAGGTGTGTCCGAGAGTCAGTGTCAAGTAACGTAAAGCATGATGTGTTAGTACCCCGATATAATAGTGATATTAATGTGTCCATGTCATTGAGTGAAGTAATAAATAGTTGTATCAAGAGGTGTTTAACAAGTTGTCCCTTTAAGAAGTGATATATGTGTATTGACATACGAGATAAGATAAGCGTAGTGACGCTGTGCAAATAACATCCAGGCCACGCTACCAAGTTTCCTATCTTTACATGCCTACTCTCTAGACTTCCTATATATATATGTCTTCCTCTCTCTGTTTATTTTGTGTCATTACAAGAGCCATGGTGCCCATAGGTAGCTATCGACCTTCGGGAGAGTGGCTAACACATCCGCGTCTGTAGACGTGGGAGAAGAGTCACGAATGCATGAATATTTAACTTCACTATACAAAACATACGTCTGGCACCGGTTCAGACGATAGCTAGAGCTCTACTTTACTTGACTTAATTGGCACTGAAGGTACTATGTTGAAACATGAACACTGATATTCGCAAAAATGACTAAGTTAAACTGAGTTAATATGGCGGCGTGGAACACACGTGAACCTACCTGTAGACGTGGGAGAAGAGTCACGAATGCGTGATTCTCCCTCGTGTAGAGGTATATACGTGCCCCCGCTGGGCAGCTTGGGCCTCCATATTCATGCCAGAAAGGTCAATCTCACCAACAACATACCTTCTCTACCATGTTGGATCACCGTATATTTAATTATGAACTCCGGTGTTCCGGATCAGGGTAATTTCCTATGTCTATTCATATAATCTAATCAGCGGTTGAGCTTGCCAGGAAAAGGTGGAATATACACGTTGATAACAACAATTCTGCAAGCTCAGGCCTACAGCGAACAAGGAACTATTCACAGGGAGACGTTAGATCTTGGAGATTATACCAGTTGACAGAATAGTTCAGGAAATTAATGACTTTCTTAAATAGATAACTGACACTAATTAAACTATAAACATCAGATTCTCTGATGTCGGGGCGACAAAATGATCTAACTTCAGGCGCGATCAGAAACTCATGGATATCCCCACGGATGACCTAAAATACGCCACTCTAACTGGCAAACTCAACACTCGCCTACTTGACACGTCTTACTAACAATAAGGACAGTTGAAGCGTTCAACACCACTCACAATGGATCTTGAATGTTCCAACTGTAAACAGACATATCTAAGTTGACTCAAAACAAAGGTGTTCTCTCTCACATTCAAATACATTATATAGAGAGGTTGGTTTCAGTAAGTCAGAGAAAATGGGATAACGGAGGACTGAGGCGTCTTGAAGTGACGAGAAAACGGACTCCTCAGATGGAGGACTAAAAAATAAAGCAGAGGTACATGTTTTGTGGGCTATTGAGCGTAATATGAATCATTTGATTTTGGCGTTAACTGACGTGTACGACCGTGGTCGTTACACCAACACTCAGGATTGAGGTAGAAATAGAAAATCACAGTGTTTCTCGTATATATATTGTTGCACAACACAGTGTTAAAGAGATACTAAGTTGGGCGAAGCTTGCTCAGAGTTCCTGTAGGGTGAGGAGCTTTCTGAGGGAGCGTGTGTGTGGAGCTGTTGAGAGATGTTGCTTGCTGGTGGAGGTAAGTAGAAAGAGAGCGATGAAGGCCAGGTGAGGTCTTATATAACCGCGGTAGGCGTGGCTTGATGGAAGGCCCCCGCTTTGTTCGGCGTCGCTGGTTACCTGACCTTGACCACGAGGGATACGCCGGTAGATTCGCGGGGGGTCGGCCAGTCAGCGACACGCGGCGTTTGTAGGGGAGGACTCCACTACAATACTCCCCCTCCCCTCCGGGCGCGACGGGGATATTAGCCGGGTTACGTCCCACTGTAACGACCACGGTCGTACACGTCAGTTAACGCCAAAATCAAATGATTCATATTACGCTCAATAGCCCACAAAACATGTACCTCTGCTTTTATTTTGAGTCCTCCATCTGAGGAGTCCGTTTTCTCATCACTTCAAGACGCCTCAGTCCTCCGTTATCCCATTTTCTCTGACTTACTGAAACCAACCTCTCTATATAATGAATTTGAATGTGAGAGAGAACACCTTTGTTTTGAGTCAACTTAGATATGTCTGTTTACAGTTGGAACATTCAAGATCCATTGTGAGTGGTGTTGAACACTTCAACTGTCCTTATTATTAGTAAGACGTGTCAAGTAATCAAGTGTTGAGTTTGCCACCTAGAGTCGCGTATTTTATGTCGTCCGTGGGGATACTGTAGTGGAAGTTTCCCTACAACTGCGTAGCTGCAAGCTACCTGCTGCGTCTTCCCTAGCAACCAAACTAGCGGCCCAGGCGGCGGCGTCACCAGATGCCGCAGTATCCTAGCAACGGAGCCAAAGACCGGTTACTTCTCGGGTTTTCCCAACATGACTCATAGATGACTCACGGCTGCTGGGTATATAAGCTCTGTCTCTCCATTGAGATTCATTCTGGTCCATCTTCCTGAACACGCAACACCTCCTCCAGCAAGCTCCTCGCTGTCCAGCTTTCATTCAACCAGGAGGCCAGCAACAGGCAACATCTTCTCTAACGAAGCTCGTGCACATCTACCTCCTTCAACACGCTACTCACCGAACGTCTCTACTGAGCAGCTTCTCACCACACGGCACCTCCAGCACCAGACTGTCTATCATATAACTTATATTATATAAGAAAACCACCTTAGAGTTTCTATCCATCCTGAGTGCTAGACAACATTATACCACGAACTCCTACAAATGGTGACTCCCAGAGATAAGCACTCACACAGGATGGAGGACGGACGGATCTCTCTGCCGACTTTCAACCGCAACGTCGAGGACTGGCTAGACCATGTGGAAGCAGCCCTCGCCGGCTCACGAGCGACCGACGAGCAAAAGTATGGCGCCCTGCTCTGTGCCTTGCCCACGGAAGTGGCCACGCGGGTCTCACAAACCATTGCCAACCCTCCAGATGACAACAAATTCGCTACCCTGCGGGCTGCCTTGAAGACGTGTTATCAACAGACCAGCCCCAATCTCCTGCAAGATCTATCCTCTATCTCCCTCGGGAACTCAACCCCAGGACGTCTCTGGGAGGAGATGTGCCGGCTGAACTCCCGTCACACAGACAGACTCCCCGACTCTATCCTGCGCCAGCTTCACACACAAAAGCTACCCACAGAAGTACGCAACATCCTGTCCGCAGTAGATTACTCTACGACACCAGAACTATTTGCAACCGCGGCAGATAGAATTTTCAACGAGTGCGCTGATGCACCCCTTGCCGCCACGGTCACACCAGTACCTACCATCGAACTTGTAAGCCGGGTCAACACCCCTCAGCGGAGCAATACCTCACAAGACATCAAGGACCTGTTGCAAACTTTGAACCGCAGGATGGACACCATTGAGCAGTTCTACTCCTCCATACCCGCTGCTGCGCCAGTTCCTGACTCGCACACCACGCCCTACAAGTTCAGACGCACAGCAGCCAGCCCCCAGCACAACAAATATACCCTCTGCTGGTATCACCAGACTTTCGGCCGCAATGCTCGAAACTGTGAGCCCTATTGCACCTAGTGGATTTCTCCCCTACAAACGCAGTTTGTCGCTGCGTAGCCGACCCCACGAATTCCCCAGTGTGTGCCTCGTGGTCTAGGTCAACCAGCGCCGCCATACATCACGGAGCGGGGGTCAACTACTAAGCCATGCCTACCCCCCGCTATTTAAGACCTGACCTCGTGGTGACCTGTCTCTTTCTACCTCCACCAACCAGCCAGCAACACCTCCTCCCCCTCCGCCTGCCTGGCGGCCCTCGCTCCTCCTCCGCTGCCTGGCGGTCCTCGCTCCCGCCGGCGAGCATGGCGACTCACAAGCTGTCCTTCTCTGAGCGTCCTCACCAACCAGCTCTCTCTACATCACGCTTGTAACCATGCTGCCTTCCCAGCACCAAGCTGCATTGTACATCCAATACAACATGTATACATGAGAGCACATCGTGAGTTTCCTTTCTCCATCCCATCCTGAGTGTGAACCAAAAATCCCAAAAACCCCACAAGACCACGAGGTATACACTGGGGAATTGGTGGGGTCGGCTACTCAGCGACAAACAGCGTTTGTAGGGGGGAAATCCACTACAGTCTCTTCCAACATCCAATGGAGTTGAAGAGACTATTTTCTAAATTGAAATTAATGAAAACAAAATCCAGAAACGCTCTGCAAACTCCATCTATTAATTCATTAATCGCCTTGTCTGAGGCTGTGAAATTCCAGGGTGGATGTATACATTTTACACCAAATCAGAGGACGCTAACTTCTATTTGATATTTTTTGTTCAATTAGTGTTTAATGTTCCCATGTTATGTTATAATATTATATGATTGTAGGGTTTTTGTATGTGCATATTTATATTTTGCCAAGATATTACAATAGTTATACCTAAATTTCATGCTTTTTAATGTCCATTAATACCCAAGGAAAACGTGAGGAAAAATGACGTTATAGAGTTGAGGAATAAACGTTTGGTTGTCAGGACCAGGAACCTTTGATTGGTGTGTGTATGTGTGGTGGATGTTGTCAACACAAGGTAATTACAGTGTACTGTACTGTACTGTATAACGGTATTGGTGGGGGAGAGAGCTAACACTAAAAATATTCCTTCGATTTCTTTTATATTTTCCACTAACGTTGTTTGGATGATTATATTAATCAGAGTATCGGCCTTATACCGGTATCCGAGAGTTGCCTACCACAGTCCTCCATTCTAAATATTCTCGTGGTGTATTTACCAATCCTCTAAGGCCTTTTATCTCTATGGGGTCCCAGCTTTTAATTTCATTCATCTATCCCAGTCTTTGCCTTCCCTTGGCACTCCTACCCATTAATATTTTTTTTACCCTCATACAGGGTCTGCTCATATCGTCACCAACCCGTTTCTTCACCACTATTTTTAACTCGTTTCGTCACCACTGCTTTACCTGTTTCGTCACCACTGCTTTACCTGTTTCGTCACCACTGCTTTACCTGTTTCGTCACCACTGCTTTACCTGTTTCGTAACCACTGCTTTACCTGTTTCGTCACCACTGCTTTACCCATTTCGTCACCGCTTTCATTCCCATCAATATATACACGAAAATAACTGTTGCTTGGGATAGAAAATAATAACAAACACGAAGAAAATTTAGTAAAGACGAAAATAAAATATAAACACGTAATTTATCCGGTCCAACGAATTACCCAAAAAGTACCCAAATGTACCCAAAAGTATATTAAATTAGGGTAAAATCTTAACGAATATATGTTTTACATCAATAAAACCTGATTAATAATGTTTTCACTGAAATGTAGTCAAAATAATGAAATAATAAACAGCGAAAAACGCTAAATTCCAAAGAGTCACCTATCCAAAATGGTGATATAATTACCGATGTTTCTGTTACTTTGGGGTATTTAACATAGCTGTAGGATTTACTCTTCGTTAGATTAGGTTAGGTTAGGTTAGTGCATCACGATGGATCCGAGTTATCTCCCTTGTTCACGAACTCTTTGGAATTTAGCGTTCGCCAATATTGAAAGTTTTTTGCTGTTTATTATTTCATCTTACAAATTATTTTTACAAAATTACACTAAAAATATTATTAAACATGTTTTGTGTATGTATAACAGATATTCGTTAAGATTTTACCCTTATTTGCTTTACTTTTTGGTACTTTTGGGTAATTTGTGGCTCCCTAATTTATCCGCTGGTACCAAATCACCTTCATTTGTTCTGTGTTTTGTTTATTTACCAATGTTGAAACGTTTTCTTTATTAAACAATTAATATTCATGTATAGTAATAACACAACATATGTTCATTTGTTTTGTATTTTGTTTATTTACCAATGTTTTAATCGTTTTCTTTATTAAATAATTAATATTCATGTATAATAATAACTATGCTTTTCGATTCGTCTGTATACTGTACATGTGTAATTTATATTCGTGTAAAATAATACCTTACAATATGTCACTAATACCAGCGACTGTTAGTGGTGATGAAACAGATTTGATATTGGTAACGGAATGGGGTTTTGGTGACGAACCGGGTCGGTGACGAAATGGATTGGTGCCGAAATGGGGTGTATCCCCTCATACCTATTATATGAACAAAGTATCTGATTTTTCTTTTTCTGTGCATTTCAGGTATTTCTCATGAAAATTTTGAAATGTCTGAAAACAGCACTACCACCACGAATTATTTGATTTCAGTCATTTGGTTAATATTAATGAGATACTGTTGCAGCCTTATTTGTTTTGATGCATCTTTTCGGTTAATGTGTAGATTAATGCGGATAATATATAGGACTAACCCACCAGGGCTGCATAGCGCCAATGCTGCCGTATCATGTTAGGTCCAGAAAACGCCTCGGATTTCTGTTTAATATACCAGGGAAGTTAGGTAAGGTTAGGTAGGTTTGTTTGGTTAGGTCTGTTCTTCATACCCACTAATTTTAAGTAGCGTTTATTTTAAAAATGTCCATTTTTTAACAAATTTCCACAAACTACAACGGTGTTCACTATAATATAACGATGAAAATCCTGCTTTTTTATAATTGTTTTCAACCAATTTCTTTCGCGGGTTAGTCCTATATAATTACCATTAATGCTGCCAACGATTCTAACAAGAACACACTGCTTTTCCACCATAATTTTTGTTAAGTGTTAGTGACAGAGTTCTCTTTTGGGGATGTGTTTCTTTATACTATAATACCATGAGTGAGCCCATTGCCAAGCCATGGGAAGGGGAGTGTGTAGTGCGCTGGTCGTATGAATCGCATTACCATGCGATATAATGCATGACCCATTTCTGAAAAAGTAGCGTCTCCACAATAGGGAATACGTTACGCTAGGTTAAATAATGATAAGTTAAATACAGACAATATATATATATATAACCACTTGGGGGGTCGAGGAGGTCAACGTCCCCTTCCGCTAGAGGGTTAGGTCAGGTAATCTTAGGTTAGGTTAAATAAGGAAAACATTAGTTTTTGGGGTAATTTTTTGTTTACCGCCCATCACCTTTTTTTCCCATGAAATTTTTTTTTTTTTTTTTTTGCTAGTATTCTTGCTGTTTTAGATTCTGACATTTATCTCTGGGGCTAAAAACGAGTTGATTTTCACAAAAAATAAATATCAGAATCATCTAAAACAGCAAGAATACTAGCGAAAAAATATTTTTTTCATGGGAAAAAAAGGTTAAAGCTAAACTAGGTCTACGTACTAACCTAACCTTCATGACCTAACAGGCCACGACCTAACCCAACCTAACCTGACGGATGCGCAACGTTATGTAATTTCCATTCACCCACGCACCAAGGCGTGCTAACACACAAACGAATGAACGAGAGAGATGTTGCGTGTCACCATAACATCAAATTGGGACTTAGAAAAATGTGATTATTACAACAAATAAATCACGAATATCTCATTTATTTTTGGAGAGATGTATTAACTAGTAAGAGAAAAATAATAATGTGATGGGTTGTTAACGAAAAATTATCGTTTTTTTTTTCCCAGAAAAAAACAACTATCTCCAATAAGAAAAAAAACAGCAAAATGCATGCAGGAAAAAAATGTTTTTGCTGGCAAAATCGCTCGCAGTACTTAAGTAAATGTTTACCATCATTTCTTAATATATTTTCATTGCTGAGTTGGGATATGATATTCATTTCTTGGGTAAATGTTTTGTTTGGTAGATATTTAGGCCCCTAAGCTCGCATTAGAGACATTACTTCATCTTGCACGGTGATAAGTCGGTCCGATCGCCGCTCAATTTTGTCCTCCACTCAAGGGGCTCAGTGGGGTTAGGGTCATCTCGTACCCAAGACAACTCATACCCAATACAAATCTTACCCAAAAAAGTTAACTCGTACCCATGCCAACTCGTACCTAGATAACTTGTACCCAACTCACAAGGTAAATCGTACCCAAGATTAGGTTTTTTTTTTTTTAAAAGGAATTAGCCCACCCTGGCACACGTCACTGACCCATATCGGGGCCTGGGGAGCGAAAATGTAATAATAATAATTCATAGTAAATATAATTTATAATAAAATACAAATTTAAAAATAAAGTGATAATTCATAATAAATAAGATTTATAAATAAAATACAAAATTAAAAAATAAAATAATAATGATATTAACAACAACACTGTACTACTAATAATAAAGAACCATAAAGAAATAAAAAATGGAAAAACAAATCAAAAGTGAGAAACAATATACGGTATGTATGTTGTGTTGTCAAAGTAAGAGAAACAATTGCGACCCTGCAATTGTGTGTAAATGAGGCAGAAAATTGGTTGAACAACTTGGGACTTGGTCACAATTTTCATGATGCCATATGGCAGCAGGGTCTACCTTTAAACAACACATTATGCTTCCAATATCTTCCCAGGCAGTAGTACCTCCCCATATGATAGCTGCTTACTACTTACCGGTACTACCCACAGTTTAGACTCAGGGCAAAGAAATACGAAGAATTTGTTGATCGTACTTTTTCGTTATTAAAAAAATAGATTAGGAAAGGTTAGGGTTGTCATATCTGAACATTAAAAAAGAGGACGTTCCCGAAGACATCTAGCCCCCCCCCCCCACCCCGCCTTGGCCCGGCACGGCACACACTTTGGCACTATGTAACCTTGAAGCAGCCGTGACAATTAATTTTGCATACAGTGACCCCTCGGTTAACGAAATTTCGGTTAACGAACTGCCTTCCATAAGGATCTTCAATTCGGTTAACGAATTTCTTACGAACCGACCTCAACATGTTTTCGCTTGCACTGACCGGGCAACCAGCTTTAGTATCAGTCCGCCAATACATTAATCGGTTCTAGGGCTTAAATTCCTTACTATTTTAGTAAATATCAAGAAGTTTATATTATTCAATAATTTTAAAAGTTTAATATTAACTTTTTTAGTCATTTTAACAATTATTGAACATAATTGAAGGTAAAGAAACTAGTTTCTGGCGTGCCAGCCAGCCTGTTAACACACCAGACAGGCGTTAGTCTCTCTCTGTTTTCAGTGGAGGTAACATCTTGCTTGAGACTCTCTTCAACTAAATGCTTTTCTGTGTTTCCAAGCAAATTATTGGTCATTTTGAAATATATTTTACATATTGACAATATATAATGCAGTGCAGTGTTGATTTAAAGAAAATAATCTTGAAATACACCAAGAGAACTAAAATTTTATGGATGAAATGGTGCCATGGGGTGACTTCTCTTCCACCCCAATGCCTTTTCTTCTTCCTTCTCCTCCACCCCCATTCTAATTCCTATCATCATCATCATCATCCAGGAGTTCTTTCAAAGTAAGTGAACTTTTCTACCATTTTTGTTGAACGGTGAGCTTTGAAACAATGGTTTTGGTTAACGAACTTTTCGGTTAACGAACGACCTTCTGGAACGGATTGAGTTCGTTAACCGAGGGGTCACTGTATTTGCATAACGTTAGTATACAGTGGTCCCTCGGTTAACGAGCACAATCCGTTCCAGCAGGTTGCTCGTTAACCGAAAAACTCGTTAACTGAAACCATTGTTTCAATGGGTTTTTGGGTAATTGGTTCCAGCTCACCGAAAATTTCCTAAATTCAACAAAAATGGTAGAAAAGTTCACTTACTTTGAGGTGTGTATGTAGAAGGCTCCTGGATGATGATGATGATGTGCATTTGAAGTGGGAGGTGGAGGAGGAGAAGGGAGAAGAGAAGGAAGTGGAGGTGGAGGAGAAGCATTTTACTGCTTCTTGGAAGGTGAGTCACCTTCCATGAAAATGTCAGGAACCTCTGGACTGACAGATTCTCCACCATGAACATCCTCTCTCCTTGAAGTGGAAGGCTGAGGGATAGCATCTTGTTCCCTCTGCCTTTTACTGAAGAAAGTGTCAATTGTGGTCTGTG
This sequence comes from Homarus americanus, assembly GCF_018991925.1. Lineage (NCBI taxonomy): Eukaryota > Metazoa > Arthropoda > Malacostraca > Decapoda > Nephropidae > Homarus > Homarus americanus. Next base: position 10,875,260 of record NW_024748502.1, on the reverse strand, counting down.
GGGCATCTGTCCTCCTCACCATTAACTTATGTTTAAAGGAGACCACTGAGTCCTCAACATGACACAAAGTTAGTTCAGTTTTTCCACTTCTGGGTGCTTTGAAGCCAGTTCCCTGAACTTCTCCCAGTAGTAAATCACATCTTTCAACTGTTTAGCTGACATATGGTCATCACTTTTAATTTCCTCCTCACCACTGTCAGCCTCTACCTGTAACATCTCATCCAGTTGCTTCAAGTCTTCAGGAGTAAGTTCCTCCTCATGAGACATCACAAGCTCTTCCACATCCTCCTCCTCCACTTCAAGGCCCAATGACTGACCAATGGACACAATCTCCTGGTCCAACTCTGTTTCTTCCTCAAATCCCTCAAAATCATGGACTACTGATGGCCACAATGCTTTCCATGAAGAATTGAGGGATCTAGTGGAGACTTCTTGCCATGATGACACAATCAATTTTACAGCCTCCAGGATTTTGAATTGTGTCTTCCAGAAATGTTTCAGTGTTAGTTCAGGATCATTGGAAGTTGCCTGATGACACCTCCTAAACATTTTCTTCATGTACAACTTCTTGAAGTTGCTGATTACATTCTGGTCCATTGGCTGTATGATTGATGTAGTGTTTGGAGGCAAAAACAACACTTTCACAAAGTCAAATTGAGACTCCAAAGTTCAGGCAAGTTGAGGGTCATGACCAGAGGCATTATCCATAAGGAGAAGAGCCTTTAAAGGGAGTTTATTGGTGGTTAGGTAGCTCTTCACAGAAGGGCAAAACACCTCAACAGCCCATTCATTAAGAGCTTTCTTGTTACCCATGCCTTACGGTTGGACTTCCAATAAACTCCAAGCCGTCCTCTTACCACTTTTTGTTGCTTGAACACCCTGGGGTTCTCGGAGTGGTAGACAAGCATAGGCTTCAGTCGGAAATCCCCTGAAGCATTGGCACCAAGCAATAGAGTGAGATGGTCTTTCATGGGTTTATGCCCATGTAAAGAGGCTTGATCTCTGGTGATGAATGTCCTTTTGGGCATCTTTTTCCAGAACAGCCCAGTTTCGTCTACATTGAACACTTGCTGTGGAAGATAATTTTCTGTATCCATCAGTTCTTTAAATTCCACTAAAAACTTTGCTGCCCCTTCCTTATCAGCACTGGCAGCCTCACCGTGCCTAACAACACTAAATACTGTATGCCACTTTTTTTCTTAAATTTTTCGAACCAGCCCTTACTGGCCCTAAAATCTTCAGTCTGTGCCTGAAGAACCAGGTTGATCTACCTTTAAATGTTTGTATATTTCCCTGGCTCTTTAACAAATAGATTCAGTAGAAACTGAATCACCTTTCATCTGTTTTTCCCTAATCAAGATGAGAAGTAACCTCTCTGTTTATGCTATTAGGGAATTACCTTTGTAAACACTGGTAGATTTGTCTCTCACTTTCACTTCCTTGAATTTGTCTTTCTGTGCAAGAATGTTGACACAGTTGATGTCGACATGCCATATTCTTTGCTTAGCACATTTTTTCTAATGCCATCTTCATGTTTTCTAATAATTTCCTGTTTCACCTGAATTGAAATCGCTTTTCTAGATTTCTTGGGACCTATGCTGGATTCAAAAACAATTTCAACACATGATATTTTAAGTTTCATTGCTGTAAATATAGGATATTTTCTTTAAATTAACACTGCAGTGTGCTATGTATCATCAATATGTAAATTAATTTAAAAGTGACAAAAAATTTGACTGAAAACACAGAGAAAAAGCATTTATGTTGAAGAGAGTCTGAAGCAAGATGTTACATCCGCTGAAAAGACACAGAGACCGACGCATGCTTGGTGTGTTGACAGGCTGTTTGGCGCGCTAAAAACTAGTTTCCCTGTATTCAATTATGTTAAATAATTGTTAAAATAACTAAAAAATTTAATATAAGACTTTTAAAATTATTGAATGGTACAAACGTCTTGATATTTATTTAAATAGTAAGGAATTTAAGCCCTAGATCCGATTACTGTATTGGCGGACTAAAACGACAGCTAGTGTGCGAGTGAAAACATATTGAGGGACGCTCGTAAGGAATTCGTTAATCGAGGGAATGCTCGTTAACCGAAGTTAAGAATCTTATGGAAGGTAATTCGTTAACCGAAATCTCGTTAACCGAGGTGTTCATTAATCGAGGGGTCACTATACTTTACAAGTAATATTTCCGTTATCTGGAATTGAAATTTGCTTGGAATTTTTCTGGAAAATTTCCATCAATTTAAAATTGTGAAAAAATTTTCAAGGTTGGAAATCAGGAACATTTTCTTGAAAAAAAAAGCAGAATCTCTGCACATCACTCTGTTCTGGGCCTTGGAATAAATTATCAGGGCATTCCGAGAGATTGTATCATACTCCAATGCATCCTATGTGTCAGGCATGTGGGTGGCCTAACTGCTTGGATTGCTTAGTTCATATTCTCTCCATTCTAAAAGGTTGTTCCCTTGCTCGCTGTTGTTTTTGCATAAAATTTGTGTTGTACATTACAGTACCAGAACAAACGCAGCCAAAAATAGTGTTAAAGTAATGTTAAGTCGGTAAAAAGTGATTAGGTGATTATAGTTGCGTATACTGTACTGTACAGGTACTGTACATTCATTAAGTGGGAAACACTGTCTTTATTATAGACATACTGCATCAGGTCAGATCAATAACATGACCCATTAATCCCCCACCTCCATTGTGATTACAGTTAAGTATTACAGTCAGCTGCCTACAGTGTCTGCCTACTCTAGGTTCAAGACGACAGCATCTGCTGGTGAGTACAGTACAATATGTACAGTATAGTACTAGTATACATTATTTTGTTTACAGTATTAACTATATTGTATGTGTATAGTGGTGTTTGCATAAATAAATACAGCTCTTGCGAGATGCACCACTTAGACTTGGGGGAAATTTTTCTGTGAAAAGTGGAAAATACCACTTGTCTTTGTTGTAACATACAGCTCCATTCATGCCTGTATCATGTAGATCTTTTGTTTTATAAAATATATTTATTTAACCAAACTTTTAGATAAAGTATTCATTGGTGTCTGCAGTGGTAGACAGGTGGAAGCCAAGATACTGAAAGTAGGTACAGTCAACCCTCACTTTACGCGGTTAATGTAACCCACAGGGTACCGCGGAAAGTGAGAAACGCGTAAAGTGAATAACATAACATATGGGATTAAATGAAATAGAGACCAGCTGACCCCCAAACTCCACTTTTTCCAACAAAATACCTATGTTCTCGTAAAAATAACATCTTAATTTTATGATGGTACATGCACACAATTAATACTTAAGAGAAATAGAGAAATACAGTCACCAAGTTAATGTCCATTCAAATAATGGACTCCACTCCCTCCCCCTCTTCTCACAGTACACTCACTGGCTCTTCCCTCTGAGAAATTTTGGGGGGAAAACCAGGTATAGTAATAAATAATACCTCAAACTAAAGTTAGGATAATATAATTGACATTGCTGGATTCCTTGTAAGACCAGGAATATTTTGAATATAAATGTCATATATTTTTCACAAAAGATAACATATTTACTCAGAGTAAACATTACATCTAAAATTTGTATGTCTAATGCAAAATCTATGATGTTTATATTCAAAATGATCATCAAATTGTAAGAATTCCAGCAATGTAAATTATATTCTGGCCGGGTAATTTGTATGAATTTTATGAGCTAAAACAAATATCTTCAGTTAATAAAAAAAAAATATTCTTCACGACACTATCTGTCAATCAAATTACCCCACCTTGCCTCCCCCCTCTTCCAACGAGCCAGATGGTCAGTCCGTCCCAACCCTCCCCCCACCTCCCACCAACCCTCCCTTCAAGAGAAAGAGTGGGTGAAAAAACTAGATTTTAACATTTAGTATTAAATAATACAGGGAGTTCTGCTATAACGCGTGTTTTGATAACGCGAATTTGCTCTAACGCGATTTATGAATTCGGAACAATATTTGTATAACGCGAACGCTTGTTTGCTATAACGCGATTTTTGCTTACTATTTCTCCAATTTTGTGGTATTAACTGTGAATATGGTAAAGAAGAATATCTCCAAAAGGCGCTCTGATGATAGAATTCCCGGTGATTATCGTAAAAGAAAGGATATAACACTTGAAGAGAAGCTCAATGTTATCAACCTCAAAATCACCCTTCTCCCCCATCAAGTTACATTCATATTTTTTCAAGGTAAAGTGTTAAATTTACTGTATGATTTCATTATTAGATATGAATGTAACATTTATTTAGACTGTGCTATCCTTTGTGTTAGGCTAAATACTAAATTTTTTCGATTTCGAGTAATCTGCACCTAACCCTATTTTCTCCATAAGCCCTGTTATTTCTATTACGCGATTTTCTATAACACGATATTTTACAAGAACACAATTATCGCATTATAGCAGAACTACCTGTACCTCAGATTAAAGTTAGGATAATATAATTGACATTGCTGGATTCCTTGTAAGACCAGGAATATTTTGAATATAAATGTCATATATTTTGCACAAAAGATAACATATTTACTCAGAGTAAACATTACATCTAAAATTGGTATGTCTAATGCAAAATCTATGATGTTTATATTCAAAATGATCATCAAATTGTAAGAATTCCAGCAATGTAAATTATATTCTGGCCAGATAATTTGTATGAATTTTATGAGCTAAATAAAAAAATTATACTTCACCCATGTAAAGGGTTACACCCACCGCGGAATGTGAGCATCCTGGGTTCTGGCAGGGCACCGGTAAACGTGGAAACACGGAATGTGGGACCGTGTAAAGTGAGGGTTGACTGTACATTAGAGAGGGTAGTACCGATAAGCTGGATGGATGGTGGAGGTGTGGCTGAACCAGGGGCAGGCTGAAAGAGAATCTGAGTCTTATGTACATTCACCTCAAGGCCGAAGTGTGCAATGTGACTATGCGTATGCACTGCATACGCATCTGCGTAGGTGTTCACGATCTCCTGTAGGTCGCGTTCAGTGTGAGCGACAAGGGTGAAGTCGTCTGCATAGTGAAGCTTGGTAATGGAAGCTGCCGACACCTTTGTTCTTGCCTGGAGTCGTCTTATATTGAAAAGACCCTTCATCCAGTACTGGATGTCCACCCCGCCAGCTAAATTGGTGCTGGCACGAGAAAGGAAGGCAGCCAAGAAAATGGAAGAGAGAGTTGGTGCCACACCCTTGTTTAACCCCCGTTTGGATGGGAAAGAACTCAGACTGGGTGCCATTGTGTAGGACACTGCCGTTCATGCCATCGTGGAGTTGCCTCACAAAGACGATGAATTTTGGTGGGCAGCCAAAACGGCTGATGGTCCACCAGAGGGCTTCCCCGTTGACCAAGTCGAAGGCCTTGGTTAGGTCGATGAAAGCCATGGACAGGTCACGACGCTGTTCTCTGCACTTTTCCTGTATCTGATGGGCAGGAAAGATCATGTCAGTGGTGCCACATGATGGTCTAAAGCAGTGGTGTCAAACTCAAAACCTTTCGAGGGCCAATTCTTATTTTAGTTATCCTCTTCAGGGCCAACACGAGTGCTATATCACATATTTGCAGGATTGAGGTTTACAGCTTCACACATTGTCTTACCTGGCTTACCAGGAATACCTCGTTTAGGTTTGTCTGATCTTAAATATGTAATATTCACTTTACTTAATAAACATGATTAACGCTAATACTGTAATAGGATAGCAAAAGGCGTATACAGGTATATGCATTATTTATAGTAATTTTTCCTTCACAGTAGTGTTATTACAAGCATCAACAATATAAATTCAATTATTGCCACAATGATCTCAAGATCATTTCAGAATTTTCTGACTCATTCATATCTGCATTTTTTCCTTCATTATCTATTTCTATCATAATTACACAGGCTGATAAATTTTACCATCATCTCGCGGGCCACACCTGACCATCCAAAGGGCCACATTTGGCCCGCGGGCCATGAGTTTGACACCCCTGGTCTAAAGCCACATTGAGATTCTGGGAGGAAGTTTTGCGCCTCAGGAAGAAGTCTGTTTAGGAGGACTTGGGCGATAATCTTGCCAGCTATGGACAGCAGCAAGATCCCGCGGTAGTTGCCACAGTCTGACCGGTCCCCCTTGTTCTTATAAACATTGACGATGGAGGCATCTTTAAGAACTTGTGGGATTTCCTCCTTTTCCCATATATTCTCCAGGAGAAAGTGGAGACGGCTGGTAAGCAGAGGTCCTCCTGCTTTATACATCTCGGCTGGGATTCCATCGGGCTTTGTTATTTTTCATATGTTTGATGTCAGTAGCTACCTCATCCAGGGATGGAGGATAGCTGAGGTGGGTCAGCTGTGGATGCTGAGGGACCTGCTGGGTAGTCGGGACATCCACACCGGTTTTTTGGTTGAGCAGTGAATGGAAGTGCTCTTTCCAGCACTGAAGGAGGCCTTCATTGTCTTTAATTATGCAGTTACCATCGGATGAGCGGAGGTGGGCTGTGCCACGAGTAATTGGCCCATAAAATATTTTAGTGGAATTGAAAAATTCACGCATCTTGTGCTGATCTAAAAATTTTGTGTTTCACGTACAGTGGTCCCTCGGTTAACCAAAGGTCCAATTAAAAAAAATTTAGTTAACAAATTAGCTCCCATAAGGATTTTTAGTTCAATTAACGAACAAAACTTCGATTAACGAAAGCCTTACGAGAAACACGCTGTGTTGTGCGCATCATTTGATCAGCTGATCGGCTAGTCCGCCAATACAGTAATCGTTTCTATGTTTACATTCGTTTCCAGTGGAGTAAATATCAAGAGGGTTGTGCTCCTTAATATTTTTGCATTTTTTATATTAAAATTATGTCATTCTAAAATTTAGTTAACATATTGATAATATATGCAGTACAGGGAACTAGTTTTTGTGCGCCCATCAGCCGCTTGACTCACCTGCCAAAGTTTCTCTGTTTAACTTTGTTTACAGTGGAGGAAACATCGAGATTGTTGGTCTCCTGAATATTTTTACATTAAAATTATTGGGCATTCTGAAATTTGGTTAACATATTGATATTATATAGTGCAGTGCAGTGTTGATTTAAATAAAATAATCTTTAATTACAGCTAGTGAACTTAAAATTTTATTGGTGAAATTACTGTATCAAGCATGGGTCCAAAGAAATCTAAAACGGCAATTTCAATTCAAGTGAAACAGGAAATTATTAAGAAACATGAAGATGGCATTAGAACCAATGTACTGATTAAAGAATATGGCATGTTGGCATCAACTGTGTCTACAATTATTGTGCAGAAAGACAAATTTAAAGAAGTGAAAGTGAGAGACAAATCTTCCAGAGTGTTTAAAGGTAGATCATTAATTGTAGAAACAGAGAGGTTACTTATTATTTGGATTAAAGAAAAACAAATGAAGAGAGATTCCATTTCTACTGAATTCATTTGTGATAAAGCCTGGGAAATTTACGAACATTTGAAGGAAGTTAAACCTAGTTCTTCTGAAACTGTGCTTGAAGAGTGTAGGGCCAGCAAGGGCTGGTTCGATAAGTTTAAGAAAAGAACTGCCATTTATAGTCTTTGTTAGGCATGGTGAAGCTGGCAGTGCAGATAAAGGAGCTGAAAATTTTGGAGTAGAGTTCAAGAAATTGGTGGATGAAGAGGATTATCTTCCACAGCAAGTTTTCAATGTGGATGAAACCGGGCTGTTCTGGAAGAAAATGCCCAAAAGGAGATTCATCACTAGAGATGAAGTTGCTTTACCGGGGCATAAACCATGAAGGACCGTCTCACTCTATTGCTTGGTGCCAATGTTTCAGGGGATTTCAGACTGAAGCCATGCTCGTATACCACTCTGAGAACCCCAGGGTGTTCAAGCAACAAAAGGTGGTAAGAGGACAACTTGGAGTTTATTGGAAGTCAAGCCGTAAGGCATGGGTAACTAGACAGCTCTTTAATGAATGGGCATTTGAGGTGTTTTGCCCTACTGTGAAGATTTACCTCACCACCAATAAACTTCCTTTAAAGACTCTTCTCCTTATGGATAATGCTTCTGGACATGACCCTGAACTTGCCAGCACTTTGGAGGTCGATTTGACTTTGTCAAAGTTTTTTTTTTGCCTCCCAACACTACATCAATTATGCAGCAAATGGACCAAAATGTAATCAGCAACTTTAAGAAGCTGTATATGAAGATGTTTAGAAGGTGTCATCAGGCAACTGCCACTGATCCTGATCTATCACTGGCACAGTTCTGGAAGACGCAATACAACATCCTGGAGGCTGTAAAATTGATCGTGCCAGCATGGCAAGAAATTTCTACTCGATGCCTGTATTCTGCATGGAAAGCACTGTGGCCATCAGCAGTCCACGATTTTGAGGGATTTCAGGAAGAAGCGGAGTTGGACAAGGAGATTGTGTCCATTGGTCAATCAATAGGACTCAAAGTGGAGTAGGAGGATGTTGAAGAGCTTGTGATGTCTCATGAGCAGGAACTTTCTCCTGAAGATTTGAAACAACTGGATGAGATGCTTGAAACAGTCAATGGTGAGGAGGAAAAGGAAAGTGATGACCATATGTCTTCTTCAGACTTAAAAGATGTTGTTCACCACTGGGAGATGTTTAGGAAACTGGCTTTAAGGCACCCTGATGTGAAAACAACAGAACCTATGTTGTGTGCCATGGAGGACAAAGTGGTTTCTTTCTTCAAGAACCAGCTAATGATCAGGAGGAGAAATGCCTCACAACTAACACTTGACAGTTTCTTCTCTAAAAGGCAGCGTGAGAAAGATGATTCCCCTCAGTGTTCCTTTTCATAAAGGAGAGAGGATTTTCATGTTAGAGAATCTGTTAGTCCAGAGGTTCCTGACATTATTATGGAAGGTGACTCGCCTTCCAAGAAACCTTAAAATGCTGCTCTTCTCCCTTCTCCATCCCCACTTCCTTCTCTTCTCCCTTTTCCTCCTCCAACCCCCACTTCTAATTACCATCATCATCATCAACCAGCAGCATTCTACATACACACCTTAAAGTAAGTGTACTGTACTGCATTTTGTTTATACTTTGTATGTACTTTCCTGAGCTGCAACCAATTACTCAATATCCCATTGAAATAATAGATTCGGTTAACGAATGACTCTGTGGAACTGATTGTGTTCGTTAGGCGAGGGACCACTGTACTTTATTTTTAAACCAGTTGTTCTTTAGATTGTAAAGTTCCCGCTGGGCCGTCGCTGTCTTCTTGTGGAAGGCATCAGCTTTGGTCCTAGACTGAGGGTTGTTCTGCTAGTCAGTTAAAGCAGCACATTTATCATCGACGAGTACATTGATTGCCAGGTCTTTTTCATCAAACCAGTTCTGGTGTATTCTTTCGATCTGGCCGAGGGTCTCTCTGCAGGTTTTTGTCATGACAGTGTTGAGAATATCCCATTCGGCACTGGGGTTTGGGTTGTTCGTTGTCGGGTTGTTTATCAGCCCATTTTCAAGCTGCTCTCTGAAGCATGTGCTACCACTAGATCCTCCAGACGCTTAGTGTTAGAAACCTCTTCTGGAGGCTTGTTGCCTTTGCTGTTTTGGGGCAATGTGAGGTGAGAGCTTGGCTTTGACGAGTTGATGATCAGTGTCACAGTGGTCTGAGCCACTCATTGCTCCGGCGATGAGAACATTTCAGCGATCACTTTCTCTAACAGTGATGTTGTCAATGAGATGCCAGTGTTTGGATTGTGGGTGTTGCCACGAACCCTTGAACTTGTCAGCCTGCCCAAACAAGGTATTGGTGACAGTGAGGTTGTGTGCAGCACACTTGCTGAGGAGGAATAGGTCGTTGGGATTACACTTGCCTAGTCCATTTCTCCCTATGATTCCTTGGCAAATGTCAGCATCTCTGCCAACTCTGGTATTGAAGTCATCAAGGGGCACAACCTTATCTTCTCTGGGAATAGAGGTTAGCACTCTGTCAAGGTCGGCATAAACGGCCTCCTTGACGTCATCTTCTGCATCCAGTGTTGGGGCGTATATACTGATGAAAAAGGCATGGCGTGAGTGATTCAGTGGGACTCTGAGCGTCATGAGGAGCTTATTGATCCCAACAGGCATTTCAGTTAGCCTGTGTAGGCTGCGTTACTTGATGGTAAAGCTAACTCCATAAATGCCGTTTCTCTCTGCAGCAGGCTTACCCTTCCGGAAGAAGGTATAGCCAGAGCCCCGTTCTGTGAGTCGATCCTCATCTGGGAGCTGGGACTCGCTAATGGCCGTTATGTCAATGTTGTACCTAGCCAGCTCTCTTGCCACCAGGGCGGTTTTTCTTTCAGGATTCTTATTTGTGCCAGTATCCAGAAGGGTCCTGACATTCCATGCAGCGACCATAAGAGGTTGTATATTTATTTATTTATTTATTTTTTTATTTTTTTATTTTTTTGATCTGGGACTATAATTGTGTTTTTGACCACACAAGGATGACTTTACTGGGTGCAGTTGCCCAGTCAGGTTGGTTCTTCAGGCAGGCTATGTTTATGGTACCTTTTCTAGCCCCCTCCCCATGTGGGGTGAGCAGAGTGGCTCCTCGAAAGGGCTGCTCAGTCGCACGGACAGGACCAGATTATACTGCTGCCTAGATCCCATTGCATAAACGACCATTGTATCTGTGGTGCCCATGTGCAGAGTTGTGTCTAGAGACTCCCGGCAGTCATCTCTGCCCATCCCCTTCGCCACTCGTCCATCGCCATTGAACTTTTAGGGGCATAGGGGTTTTGATGATGATGGGAAGTATGACGAGTTGGATGACGGCTGCACGTGAGTTGATTTATGTGGTGAGGCAGGAGCGCTGGCTGCAACCACACATCTTGGCTCTCTCTTTTCCTAATCTAGTGTTGCAACGATTGGGGAGAGAGAGAGTTACAATGGACTGCCGATAGTCCAGTTTGTTGGTTTCGCCTTAGTAGCCTGTCCATCATACATTGCCTGTGTCTGCTGATGTAGTCGGTGGTTTCCCATGTTGGTCGCCTCTTCCACCTATACCACCGTTGGTGTCTTGATGGAGCTTTGCAAGTGTGTCTGCCTGATGTGAGGCTCCACCACAGATTTTTCGTTTGGGGTTTTCTCCTGTAGTATTATACCTACCAAGGTTAATCCTCAAGGCAGCGAGGCAGTGTTTGGTAGGCGCCAGGACGTGTCCACATGCCAGTGAGCCGAGGTGCCGTCCCTCTGGGGCCCACTGCTATTCTGAGATCCCCTGCTAGTTTAGCTTGGGCCCATGGGGGCACCTAGTTACCGTGTGTTGCCACGAGGAGGCACAGCTGGAGTCATGATGGTGAAGAGGCTGTATACTGGCAGGGGAAGACTTATGCAAGTTGCTTCCCTGTTCGCCAGGAGGGCTGTAGCTGAAAGCGAGAGGAAGCAAGTAGGGCTTGCACCTTAAAACTATTTAATGCTGCCACACTAGATGCATTACACCACCCTATGTACACTCAGCAAAAAATTATTCTGCACCCCTGGGTGCAATGGCTCTCACAACGAACACTGCGAGACTGACGTCATGTATTGGTAAGGTTGGTATCTCTGATTGTGTGATTCATTGTAAAACTAATGTGCTGTTATTCCTTATACCATGTGTAGTAACCACAGAGAAATTATCAGGAATATAAAACCCATAGCACTTAAACCAGATAATGTCATAGCATTATATACTATACCGTAGTACAGTACTCCCTCTTTATCGACGGATTTTTTATCGACGGTTTCGATTATCGACGGATTATTTAGCCGGATTTTTATTTTGGCACCAAACAGCTTCTCCCAGTCCTCTCCTTGAACAGGGCTAGAGGGTACGTGTTTTTCGAATCGTTTTCAGTTAAAAAACTATTACATCACACGTATATTTTACCTAAACTGCGCCTGAATGAATATATTCTCGGAAATAAATAGTAGTTTTGCTGAAACGTGATGTATTTCAATGTAAAATAGGATAAAATACATGACGGAAACAAAAGACTTTACCTAAGCTTCCGATGTTCTTGAGATGTTACTCGTTTTTTTAATAGTTTTCGGTTAAAATTCTGTTATATTACAATGATATTCTATTCATACTGTGCTTGATATAATACATTCACGGAAATGTAATATTTTTGCTAAAATGACGTACGTATTACAGTGGAAAGTGGGATCAAATCGTGACGAAAACAATGACTTGCGCTTTCTTTCGTTCAAAAGATGTTACCGTAATCACTTTTCGAATGGTTTAGTTAAAAAACTGTTGTATTGTATTACAATAATATCCTAATTGACTTGAATAAATATTACGATACCATATTTCTGAATATTTTCATTAAAATCCATCAAAATCATTTTCCTTGTCATCGTCTGCAGCACCAAACAGCTTCTCCCAGTCCTCTCCTTGAACAGGGCTAGAGGCTACGTGTTTTTCGAATCGTTTTCAGTTAAAAAATTATTACATCACACGTATATTTTACCTAAACTGCGCCTGAATGAATATATTCTCGGAAATAAATAGTAGTTTTGCTGAAACGTGATGTATTTCAATGTAAAATAGGATAAAATACATGTCGAAAACAAAAGACTTTACCTAAGCTTCCGATGTTCTTGAGATGTTACTCGTTTTTTTAATAGTTTTCGGTTAAAATTCTGTTATATTACAATGATATTCTATTCATACTGTGCTTGATATAATACATTCACGGAAATGTAATATTTTTGTTGAAATGACGTACGTATTAAAGTGGAAAGTGGGATAAAATCGTGACGAAAACAATGACTCACTTTCTTTCGTTCAAAAGATGTTACCGTAATCACTTTTCGAATGGTTTAGTTAAAAAACTGTTGTATTACAATAATATGCCCTCCTAATTGACTTGAATAAATACTTGAATGGAAATATACAATATTTTTTGTTGAAACTACCCGCGTTTCAGTGTAAAGTGTTGTAATAATAAATGGTAAACAATTTGCTTTGGGCATCCGGATTTTTGGACTTTTACTGTACTGTACACTGTTTTGTTTACTGTAAGGACCGATGTTCACTTCAATAAATGAAATCGTAAGTTTGCTAGTATTTTTGTCCACTTATTATATTATTATTTATACACTATTATTTAAGGTTATGTGTAAAGGAAACGCATTAATGCTTAAAGGTACATTTATTCAACATATGCTAATAATAGTTAGAAAAATTACGTAACCACGGTATCGACGGTTTCTTTATCGACGGCCGTTTACAGAACGTAACCCCCGTCGATAAAGAGGGAGTACTGTACTATGTTTAGTCACCCACATACGGTAGGAATGGCAGGCACTCCAGAAACTGAACTGCTGTATAGGAATTTCGCATACGTACATTGAGATACAACGAAATTGTGTAAATACTCACGATTATAACCAGTATCTGTGAAAGTGATGAGAAGTGGCAGAATACAAGACCTCAACCAGAAAAAATAATACGAAACATTTGTAACGTAGGAAAGTTATACAATATTACGCATGGGTAACCGAGCTACAGGAAAGATGTGAGTTAAGAAACAAGCTATATCTCTTTAATATGTCACAATATATGAAAAGAATAGGGGGTTGACTGAGGGTAACTGGCTGTAGAATTCACAAAGCTAAAACGTTGTCAGTGATATTTAATAGTGTAGCAAAGAATTTCGCCAGAGGAAGTGTGCTCATTTAAAAGAATGTAATGAATCTGTTAAAAATGGAGCAGTTTCGATCTGCTAAGGGCAGACCATCAGAGCAAACAGCAGGTGTTGTAATGGCAATTGCTTTTGATATTAATAAGATTATTTTATAGATACTGTATAGTTATATGATTTTAACTGCTCTATTCGCATCTTGTAACACATTGTGCACACAGACACACCGAAACACCTTATGGTAAATTCTATCCGCTTTGACTCATGAGTGTTTTCAAAATTCTTGGTCTGGTGTGTCATACTGTAGGAACTCTTAAAGGTGCAGAATAATATTTTGTTGACTGTACACACATTCTCACTCCATATTTTAAATATTATTTAGTATAATATTAGTTGAAGGGATACAACTTTGCTCATTTATACTTATACTTATCACAATCTCCCTAAAATACTTTAGGTTTCGTGTTTATTCAAGACATCAGGTCATGAGACCCACTAATCCCCCCACCCGAGAAAGGATGACCTGACATTGCATCAGAAGGTCAGTAATATGAGACCACTAATCCCCCACCCTACCTCCACCTGATGTTGAGTCAGGTTCAGGTTCTCCCCCAAATTACTTTAACTTTCGTCTTTACTCTAGACATTTTCAGAAAATGCTCTCTATTTTCAGCCTCGGAAAATTGGTTCCCATAACCGGAAATTTTTTGAAAATTCCGGCTTTGGGAATGATTTTCCGAGCAAATTTCAATTCCAGCTATCGGAGAATTCCGGAAAATTCCGGGGATGAGGGATTTTTTTCCTGCTATGAGAGAGTCGTCTCCTTATCGGGGAAATCTCTCATCCCCGGAAGTGCTCTGCACCAATTGTTCCGGTTAACGGAGATATCACTCGTATTGTAATCTATACCGTATATCACGGCCTATAAGGCGGCGGGGTGCATAAGACGCCCCCCCCAAATTTCCATTTAAAAAGTAGCTTTTGAGCTCTATTTGCTGTATAAGACCAGTACCCCAAATGTGACACTTACCCACTGACTCAGTAGTCCTTTACCAACCATCCTTGATTTTTTAAAATAAGGCCAATTCACTTCAAGTAATGTCATCAAATTATACCCGCTGGTGTAGTGTAAACACTAGTGACGTCACTGAAGCGTGGTGGGAGTGTTCCCTCGTCTCGGTGGTGTGACTATTTATACAACATGTGGTTCAACAGCAACCACCGTATTCTAATTGTGGTGTTTCATTAGGATTTGAGTGAAAAAGGTTACCAGTATGTACTTACTACATACATTTATTACACAAATATATATATATATATATATATATATATATATATATATATATATATATATATATATATATATATATATATATATATATATATATATATATATATATATATATATATATATATATATATATATATATATATATATATATATATATATATATATATATATATATATATATATATATATATATATATATATATATATATATACTGAATATACTATGTACAAAAAATGAATGTTCAATGAATTATTTATGGTGCATTAGGGTACTGGTCACTTCTGATGGGCTATAAATAGCCTTCTTTATCTCCCCTCCATCTCACCCTGAGCCAGACGGAAGGGTCTTGGTAAATAACATGTTTGCTTATTTTCCATTTACTTTAAATAGATTTACCGAATTATTTGTTTTATTTATTTATTTATAATATACTGTAATATATTAAACACACTGTAATTATTTTCTTTAATTTATAAACTGTTTTGCGACAAAGGAATGTTCTCCAGTAGTGTTTCATTAGGATTTGAGTGAAAAAATATTACGTACTTACACAATTGTTCCTCTTACTTTGACAACACAACATACATACAGTATATTATTTCTCAGTTTTGATCTTTTTTTTTAATTTTTGTATTTATTTATAGTTAGTTACTTAAAATAAGGCCAATTCACTTCAAGTAATGGCATCAAATATTACCAGCTGGTGTAGTGTAAACACTAGTGACGTCACTTGAGCGTCTGTAATTAACCATCGATAGTTTCAAGAATTAATGCACTCATTTACTGAATATTCTTTGGAAAAAAATAAAATTTAAATCAATTATTTATAGGAGATAAATATTATTATGAGTAAATATACCGATACCGGTATGCATTACTGACCACCTCCACGGCTCCTCACTGGCAAATGGGGGGGGGGGCGTGGGGAGGGGTGTGTGATGATAGCTGTGTTTATTATAGGGGTATAAATCTCTTTTACGGTATGTTAGACAGGTTTATAATACATTTTTATTATTTTAATATACCGGTAATCTTAATTTGAATCCAGCTTGCCAAACGTAAGTTTCAGTATAAAATAATTAGTGGTAAGACCTTGTGAGTGGCTTACGATGTTTTCATCACCACTCTTGACACACTAAACCACAATATTTAAGAGGTAAGAATTTTAAACTTGGTGGTTTAGACGACCCCCTAACTTTGGGCAGATTTTTTTAATGTTCAAATTTCGTCTTATAGGCCGTGATATACGGTATTTGTAGTAAATATATGTAAATAATTTGCAGATGTGAAATTTTCTGATTGTTATAGTATGATACAGGGTATATTATTTTTCCAGAGAATGGCCATTCAAGGTGTATATGGCAGAACACTGATGAGACATTTTAGAGGAGTTACCAAGGTGCTTCCAGTGCAAGAGTCAAGAAACAGATCTACATGGACGCAGTGCTCAATACATGATTCAGCCACTTATAAGAGAGCCCCGGACCCAATGATACCATTCTTGTGTTTGCCATTTCATAGTTATAACAGTTACCTACCTCCAGCCTGCTGTAAAAAAAAAATTCTTCAGAATGAATCGCAGCTCCAACAGTTGGCCAATAAAACCTCTTGTGTCACAAACATTAGATATGGTCTTACTTTACAGAGCATACAGTCATCATTAACCACTGCAGTCTCCTCAGAGTTTAGCAAGATAAATTTTAACAGAAGTGCATTGTTCAGACGGAGTCACAAGTTCGGTGTTTTATCTGGTCAGTTACCATGGGAACCGTCAACTCGCTTACTGAACCAGGTTGCAGCTGGTAGTTTATCCTTGCCAAGTGGAATAGCCCCAAGTATACGGCACGTATCTCAAGGTAAAAATGGCTTCACACACATTCATAACAGAATAACTTCCCTTCAAGCAAAGAAAAGAACACAGAGGAAAAAGAAGCAACCACTAGCAGAGTCAGAAGAGGTAAAGATATTTAGTTTATTGTGCTTATTATCTGGAAGCAGTAAATATAGCAATATTATTAGATTACTGCATAATTTAACTGCTGTATTAATATGACCCCTCTGTAGAGTGGCATAAAGTGTTAAACTCCTCTGTTTGTCCAACCATATGTGCTGCTGTACCTGTAATGTTATTTCCTTTCACAAGCTTGATGGAGCTTTTGTGGACTGAGAGAAAATACAGTACAGTAGACCCTTGAGATAGCATGATTCAATACTGTATAATGATTTGATATAATGCATCGCCCTAAGTTATTCCCATTTTTCGTCACTGCATCATCAATTTCAATATTTTTTGGTGTAAGCCTCGAGTTCAGTCACAAACCCAAAATAATGAATGAAAAAAATATGGAAAATTTCATAATGTGTTTTATACTGTGGTATTCACTCTGAATGAAGCATTTTGAGGTTGCTTCTAATGACACAAAAATTTCAGATGAAAAAACATGACGTTGTCAGAAATGACATGAAACATACAGAAATGATGGGCATTATTTTTAAAAAAAATGGGGGAGAGAAATAAAAAGTCAGGTGAAAAAAAATTGAAAAACTTAAAATTTATTTTAAACATTGAGCGGAAGGTTCTACAGTATTCCCTGACCAACCGCAGTGGTTAGGTTGCTGGAGAATCGTGTAGTTGGTAAGACTAAAGGCTCATGGGAAATGAGGGGAGTTAGGTTCCACGGCTGACGATAACACTCTTCAAAGCCTAATTTAAGTTGCTTGTTCTTTCACAGAACAATAGCTACCTGCATTGTTCATTTCATTAAATTTGAGTCAAATACATATAAAATAGCATAATATAAATTAAATAGTACACAGTCGACCCTCGTTAAAACGGACTAATAGGGGGGAAGGGTGTCCGTTTTAGCCGATTGTCCGAATTAACCGATTTAGGGGTTTATATTGCATTATACAGCTATGTGTATGTTTATTTGAGTGCCCCGTCATAGGAGTCCGTTTTCTCTCACTTCAGGATGCCTGAGTCGTCCGTTTTCTCTTAATCGTAGAGTGCAGTACACCAGTGACTTCTTTATTTCTTAGTAATGACACAGAATTTGATATTGCAACTGGGGTTGCAATTGTTGAGGCAACTTTAGGTATGTCTGATTACAGTTGGAATATTCAAGATCCATTGTGAGTGATGTTTAAAGCTTCAACTGTCTTTATGGTTGGTAAAACTTGTCAAGTCTGTCAGTCTGAATGGCATGTGTGAGGCCTTGTGTTTGTACAACCGCTAAATATATAAATATATAATGTTATGGTAATTATCAGAAACACATAGGCATAACGAGGTTTATTGCAAAGTGATGAAAAGGATACTGTAAAGTGGGTAGTCCACAAAACATGTAGCTATGTCTCTCTTTATATCTTAGACTGCAGTACACCAGTGACTTCTTTATTTCTTAGTAATGACACAGAATTTGAAATTGCAACCCCAATTGCTACTGGGACAATCCCAGAACCAGAAATTTGATACGGACAGTTCAGATTTCGTCCGATTTATCCGAAATCTGGATTAAAGGGGTCCGAATTAACGAGGGTCGACTGTAATATAAATTTAACTGTACAGGTGCTCCCCGACTTACGACGGGGTTAGGGACCTAAATCCAGGTCGTAAGTCCGAATGGTCGTAAGTCCGACAGATAAAAAAAAAATTAAATTTCTTTTTCAAAATTAAAAAAAAAATCTACAGTGAAATACAGTATAGTAAAAGTAATAAATAATGAGGAATGGATACAGTGTGACTTACCTTTAATGTAGTCAGCTGAATGCACACGGGGTCCCCATAATTTTCTAATTATACATGGAGACTACATTAACTGGAAACGTTTCGGTGTAGAAAATGTGTGTGTCATTTGAAGAAAAAAAAATGGTCACAACTGCAGCGGTCATATGTCCCAACGGTCCTAAGGTCAGAGCAGGTCGTAAGTACCGATGGACGTAAGTCCAAGCAGTCGTAAGTCGGGGACTACCTGTATTTAACTTCATTGAGGATGATGGTGGATGAGGATGATGAGAGAGAGGTGGTTGTTATAAGTAAGAGGGGACACTGACCCAATCTCTTTTGCACCTCTTCAGTTTCATCAATATCTGATGACGTGGGTAATGCAGGGACATCTTGTCTGGTGAAGGTTGGAGTGTAGCTGCTGTTGGAGGGTTGTGGGTGGTTGGACTGTAGCTGTTGTTGGAGGATTGTGGGTGGTTGGAGTGTAGCTGCTGTTGGAGGATTGTGGGTGGTTGGAGTGTAGCTGCTGTTGGAGGGTTGTGGGTGGTTGGAGTGTAGCTGTTGTTGGAGAGTTGGGTGGTTGGAGTGTAGCTGCTGTTGGAGGGTTGTGGGTGGTTGGAGTGTAGCTGCGGTTGGAGGATTGTGGATGGTTGGAGTGTAGCTGCTGTTGGAGGGTTGTGGGTGGTTGGAGTGTAGCTGCTGTTGGAGGGTTGTGGGTGGTTGGAGTGTAGCTGCTGTTGGAGGATTGTGGGTGGTTGGAGTGTAGCTGCTGTTGGAGGGTTGTGGGTGGTTGGAGTGTAGCTGCTGTTGGAGGGTTGTGGATGGTTGGAGTGTAGCTGCTGTTGGAGGGTTGTGGATGGTTGGAGTGTAGCTGCTGTGTGGAGGATTAGGCTGGAGTGTAGCTGCTGTTGGAGGAATGAGGGTGGTTGGAGTGTAGCTGTTGTTGGAGGGTTGGGTGGTTGAGTGTAGTGTTATTGGAGGATTGTGGGTGGCTGTTGTTGAGGGTTGTGGGTGGCTGGAGGTAGCTGCTGTTGGAGGATTGTGGATGGTTGGAGTGAGCTGTTGTTGAGTGATTGTGGGTGGCTGTTGTTGAGGGTTGTGGGTGGTTGGAGGTAGCTGCTGTTGGAGGATTGTGGGTGGCTGTTGTTGGAGGATTGTGGGGTGGTTGGAGGTAGCTGCTGTTGGAGGGTTGTGGGTGGCTGTTGGAGGATTGTGGGTGGTTGTTGTTGGAGGATTGTGGGTGGGGAGTGTAGCTGCTGTTGGGGGGTTGTGGGTGGCTGTTGTTGGAGGATTGTGGGTGGTTGTTGTTGGAGGATTGTGGGTGGTTGGGTGTAACTGTTGTTGGAGGATTGGTGGCTGTTGTTGGAGGAGGTTGTGGGTTGGTTGGAGTGTGGCTGTGTGGAGGATTCTGGGTGGCTGTTGTTGGAGGGTTGTGGGTGGCTGGAGTGTAGCTGTTGTTGGAGGGTTGTGGGTGGTTGGAGTGTAGCTGCTGTTGGAGGGTTGTGGGTGGCCTGTTGTTGGAAGGTTGTGGGGTGGTTGGAGTGTGGCTGTTGGTGGGAGGGTTGTGGATGGCTGGTGGAGGCTGGAGTGTAGCTGTTGGTGGGAGGGTTGTGGATGGCTGGTGGAGGCTGGAGTGTAGCTGTTGGTGGGAGGGTTTGGATGGCTGGTGGAGGCTGGAGTGTAGCTGTTGGTGGGAGGGTTGTGGATGGCTGGTGGAGGCTGGAGTGTAGCTGTTGGTGGGAGGGTTGTGGATGGCTGGGGTGGGCTGGGTGTGCTGTTGGTGGGAGGTTGTGGGTGGTTGGTGGAGGCTGGAGTGTGGCTGTTGGTGGGAGGGTTGTGGATGGCTGGTGGAGGCTTGAATGTAGCTGCTGGTGTGGGAGGGTTGGGTGGCTGGAGTGGAGCTGCTGGTCGAGGGTTGTGGATGGCTGGTGGAGGCTGGAGTGTGGCTGTTGGTGGAGGGTTGTGGGTGTGGTGGTGGCTGGGTGGCTGCTGGTGGAGGTTGTGGATGGCTGGTGGGCTGGATGGCTGCTGGTGGGAGGGTTGTGGGTGGTTGGTGGAGGTGGGAGTGTAGCTGTTGGTCGGGGTTGTGGATGGCTGTTGGTGGCTGGAGTTAGCCTTGGAGAGGTGTGGATGGCTGGTGGGGCTGGAGTGTAGCTGCTGGTCGAGGGTTGTGGATGGCTGTTGGTGGCTGGAGTGCTGTTGCTGGGAGGGTTGTGGGTGGTTGGTGGAGGCTGGAGTGTAGCTGCTGGTCAGGGTTGTGGATGGCTGTTGGTGGCTGGAGTGTAGCTGTTGCTGGGAGGGTTGTGGGTGGTTGGTGGGCTGGAGTGTAGCTGCTGGTCGAGGGTTGTGGATGGCTGTTGGTGGCTGGAGTGTAGCTGTTGCTGGGAGGTTGTGGGTGGTTGGTGGAGGCTGGAGTGTAGCTGCTGGTCGAGGGTTGTGGATGGCTGTTGGTGGCTGGAGTGTAGCTGTTGCTGGGAGGTTGTGGGTGGTTGGTGGAGGCTGGAGTGCAGCTGCTGGTCAGGGTTGTGGATGGCTGTTGGTGGCTGGGTGTAGCTGTTGGTGGAGGGTTGTGGGTGGTTGTGGTTGGTGGAGGCTGGTGTGGCTGCTGGTCAGGGTTTGTGGATGGCTGTTGGTGGCTGGAGTGTAGCTGTTGCTGGGAGGGTTGTGGTGGTTGGTGGAGGCTGGAGTGTAGCTGCTGGTCGAGGGTTGTGAATGGCTGTTGGTGGCTGGAGTGTAGCTGTTGGTGGAGAGTTGTGGGTGGTTGGTGGAGCTGGGGAGTGTGGCTGCTGTCGGGGGTTGTGGATGGCTGTTGGTGGCTGGGTGTAGCTGTTGCTGGGAGGTTGTGGGTGGTTGGTGGAGGCTGGAGTGTGGCTGCTGGTGGGAGGGTTGTGGATTGTTGGTGGAGACTGGAGTGCAGCTGCTGGTCAGGGGTTGTGGAATGGCTGGTGGTGGCTGGTGTGGCTGCTGGTGGAGGGTTGTGGGTGGCTGGGGTGTAGCTGCTGGTTGAGGGTTGTGGGTGTGGTGGTGGCTAGAGGTAGCTGCTGGAGTGTAGGTTTGTGGGTGGTTGGTGGAGGCTGGGTGTGGCTGCTGGTGGGAGGGTTGTGGATGGTTGGTGGAGACTGGGTGCAGCTGCTGGTGGGGTTGTGAGTGGCTGGTGGTGGCTGGGTGTGGCTGCTGGTGGAGGGTTGTGGGTGGCTGGGGTGTAGCTGCTGGTTGAGGATTGTGGGTGGCTGGTGGTGGCTGGAGTGTTGCTGCTGGTGGAGGGTTGTGGGTGGTTGGTGGGCTGGGTGTGGCTGCTGGTGGAGAGAGAGGGTGGCTGGTGGAGGCTGGGTGTGGAGTATTGGAGGGTTGTGGGTGGCTGGAGTGTGGCTGCTGATGGTGGGTTGTGGGTGGCTGGGTGTAGCTGCTGGTGGGTTGTGGGTGGTTGATGGTGGCTGGGGTGGCTGCTGTTGGAGGTTGTGGGTGGCTGGATTGGCTGTTGGTGGAGGGTTGTGGGTGGCTGGAGTGTGGCTGTTGGTGGAGGGTTGTGGGTGGCTGGAGTGTGTGCTGTTGGTGGAGGGTTGTGGGTGGCTGGAGTGTAGCTGTTGGTGGAGGGTTGTTGGTGGCTGGAGTGTGGCGCTGTTGGTGGAGGTTGTGGGTGGCTGGATTGGAGTCTGGTGGAGTGTTGTGGGTGGCGGTGTAGCTGTTGGTGGAGGGTTGTGGGTGGCTGGGTGGCTGTTGGTGGAGGTTGGTGGCTGGATTGTGGCTGCTGGTGGAGGTTGTGGGTGGCTGGATTGTGGCTGCTGGTGGAGTGTTGTGGGTGGCTGGAGTGTGGCTGCTGGTGGAGGGTTGTGGGTGGCTGGTGTGGCTGCTGTGGAGTGTTGTGGGGTGGCTGGAGTGTGGCTGCTGGTGGAGGGTTGTGGGTGTGGCTGGAGTGTAGCTGCTGGTGGAGTGTGGGTGGCTGGAGTGTGGCTGCTGGTGGAGGGTTGTGGGTGGCTGATGGTGGCTAGAGGTGGCTGCTGGTGTGGAGTTTGTGGGTGGCTGGTGGAGGGCTGGAGGTGTATGCCTGTGGAGGGTTGTGGTGGCTGATGGTGGCTGAGGAGTGGCTGTTGGTGGAGGGTTGTGGGTGGCTGGAGTGTGGCTGTTGGTGGAGAGGTTGTGGGTGGCTGGGTGGCTGCTGGTGGAGTGTTGTGGGGTGGCTGGAGTGTGGCGCTGCTGGTGGAGGGTTGTGGGTGGCTGGAGTGTGGCTGCTGGTGGAGTGTTGTGGGTGGCTGGAGTGTGGCTGCTGGTGGAGGTTGTGGGTGGCTGGGTGTAGTCTCTGGTGGTGGAGGTTGTGGGTGGCTGGGTATAGTCTCTCTGGTGGAGGTTGTGGGTGGCGAGGTATGGCTCTGGTGGAGGGTGGTGGTGGCTGGGTATAGTCACTGGTGGAGGAGTTGTGGGTGGCTGGTGTAATTCTCTGGGTGGAGGGTTGTGGGTGGCTGGAGTGTAGTCTGTCTGGTGGAGGGGTGGTGGGTGGCTGGAGTGTAGCTGGTGGTGGAGGAGGTTGTGGGTGGCTGGAGTATAGTCTCTGGTGTGGAGGTTGTGTGGGTGGCTGGAGTATAGTCTCTGGTGGAGGGGGTTGTGGGTGGCTGGAGTTAGCTCTGGTGGGTTGTGGGTGGCTGGAGTGTAGCTCTGGTGGAGGGTTGTGGGTGTGGCAGGTATGGCCTCTGTGGAGGGTGTGTGGGTGGCTGGGGTATAGTCTCTGGTGGAGGTTGTGGGTGGCTGGAGTGTAGTCGCTGGTGGAGGTTGTGGGTGGCTGGGTGTAGCTCTGGTGGAGGTTGTGGGTGGATGGAGTATGAGTCTCTGGGTGGAGGTTGTGGTGGCTGGAGTGTAGCTCTGGTGGTGGAGGGTTGTGGGTGGCTGGAGTGTAGCTCTGGTGGAGGGTTGTGGGTGGCTGGGTGTAGTCTCTGGTGGGGGTTGTGGGTGGCTGGGTGTAGCTGCTGGTGGAGGTGGTGGGTGGCTGGAGTGTAGTCTCTGGTGGGGAGGTTGTGGGTGGCTGGATTGTAGTCTCTGGTGGAGGTTGTGGGTGGCAGGTGTAGTCTGGTGGAGGTTGTGGGTGGCAGATGTAGTCTCTGGTGGAGGGTTGTGTGGCGGAGGTATGTCTCTGGTGGAGGTTGTGGGTGGCTGGAGTATAGTCTCTGGTGGAGGTTGTGGGTGGCTGGAGTATAGTCTGGTGGAGGGTTGTGGTGGCTGGTGCACTGTAGTCTCTGGTGGGAGGTTGGGTGGCTGGTATAGTCTCTGGTGGGAGGTTGTGGGTGGCTGGAGTATAGTCTCTGGTGGAGGTTGTGGGTGGCTGGTGTAGTCACTGGTGGAGGTTGTGGGTGGCTGGAGTGTAGTCTCTGGTGGAGGTTGTGGGTGGCTGGAGTGCATAGTCCTGGGTGGAGGGTTGTGGTGGCAGGTCATAGTCTCTGGTGGAGGAGGGTGGTGGAGTGGCTGGAGTATAGTCTCTGGTGGAGGTTGGTGGCTGGAGTATAGTTGGGAGGTTGTGGGTGGTTGGCTCTTGGTGGAGGTTGTGGTTGGCTGGAGTCTCTGGTGGAGGGTTGTGGGTGGCTGATTATAGTCTTGGGGTGGAGGTGGTGGGTGCGATTGTGAGCTCTGGTGGAGGGTTGTGGGTGGCTGGAGTATAGTCTCTGGTGGAGGTTGTGGGTGGCTGGGTATAGTCTCTGGTGGAGGTTGGGTGGCTGGAGTATGGCTCTGGTGGAGGTTGTGGGTGGCTGGAGTGTAGTCTCTGGTGGAGGTGGTGGGTGTGGAGTATAGTCTCTGGTGGAGGTTGTGGGTGGCTGGAGTGTAGTCGCTGGTGGAGGGTTGTGGGTGGCTGGATAGTCTCTGGTGGAGGGTTGTGGGTGGCTGGGTAGTCTCTCTGGTGGAGGTTGTGGGTGGCTGGTGTATAGTCACTGGTGGAGGTTGTGGTGGCTGGAGTTAGTCTCTGGTGGAGGTTGTGGGTGGCTGGGTATAGTCTGGTGGAGGGTTGTGGGTGGCTGGGTATGAGTCTCTGGTGGGGTTGTGGGTGGCTGAGGTGGAGGGTTGTGGGTGGCTGGAGTAGTCGCTGGTGGAGGGTTGTGGGTGGCTGGGGCATGAGTCTCTGGTGGAGGGTTGTGGGTGGCTGGGCAGTCTCTGGTGGAGGGTTGTGGGTGGCTGGAGTATGGTTGCTGGTGGGTTGTGGGTGGCTGGAGTATAGTCACTGGTGGAGGGTTGTGGGTGGCCGGGAGTAGGTCACTGGTGAGGGTCAGGTTTGAGCATGTCCTGGTGGAGAGTTGGGTGGCTGGAGCATAGTTACTGGTGGAGGGTCTGGGTGGTGGAGCATAGTCCTGGTGGAGGGGTGGTGGGTGGCGAGCATAGTCTCGTGAGGGTTAGGTGGCTGAGCATGTCCTGGTGGAGGGTCAGGGTGGCTGAGTATAGTCCTGGTGAGGGTCAGGGTGCTGGAGTGGGGGTGGTGTATTAGTCCTGGTGATGGGTGTGGGTGGGGTGTCCCGGTGTGGTGGGTGGCTTGAGTCAGTGGTGGAGGGTGAGGTGGCTGGAGTATAGTCTCTGGTGGAGGGTTGTGGGTGGCTGAGTATAGTCCTTGGTGGAGTGGTGGGTGGTGGAGCATAGTCACTGGTGGAGTGGCCAGGGGTGGCTGAGCATGTCCTTGGTGGAGGTTGTGGGTGGCTGAGCATAGTCTCGGTGGAGGGTTGGGTGTCTGGAGCATAGTCCCTGGAGGGCAGTGGGTGGCTGAGCATAGTCCTGGTGGAGTGGGTCAGGGGTGGCTGGAGTATAGTCCACTGGTGGAGTGGCTGTGGGTGGCTGGGTATAGTCCTGGTGGAGGGTTGGGGTGGCTGGAGCATAGTCCTGGTGGAGGGTCAGGGTGGCTGGAGCATGTCCTGGTGGAGGGTTGTGGGTGGCTGGAGTATAGTCCTGGTGGAGGCCAGGGTGGCTGGAGTATACCCGCGGAGGGTAGGCGTTGTGGTGTGGGGGGGGGGTCCTGGTGATGGGTTTGGGTCTGGAGTATAGGCTCTGGTGGAGGGTTGGGGTGGCTGAGCATAGTCTCGGTGGAGGGTCAGGGTGGCTGAGTATAGCCCTGGTGGAGGGGTGGTGGGTGGCTGAGTATAGTCTCGGT
>NW_024748502.1:10832390-10849379 GCF_018991925.1 Homarus americanus | reverse complement strand
TGGCTGGAGTATAGTCCTGGTGGAGGGTTGTGGGTGGCTGGGTATAGTCTCTGGTGGAGGAGGGTTGTGGGTGGCTGGGTGTAGTCTCTGGTGGAGGGTTGTGGGTGGCTGGGGGTGGCTAGAGGGTAGCTGCTGGTGGGTTTCTGGGTGACTGGTGGTGGAGATTGTGGTGGCGTGATGGTGGGTGGAGGGTAGAGTGGCCTGGTGTGAAGGGTTGTGGGTGGCTGGAGTGTAGCTGCTGGTGGTGGGTTCTGGGTGGCTGGGGGTGGCTGGGGTAGCTGCTGGTGTGGAGGTTTCTGGGTGACTGGTGGTGGAGGATGTGGGTGGCTGATGGTGGGTAGGGTAGCTGTTGGTTAGGGTTGTGGGTTGCTGGAGTGTAGCTGCTGGTGGTGGGTTGTGGGTGCTGGGAGTGTGGCTGGGGGTAGCTGCTGGTGGAGGTTCTGGGTGACTGGTGGTGGAGGATTGTGGGTGGATGATGGTGGGTAGAGGGTAGCTGCTGGTGAAGGGTTGTGGGTGGCTGGGTGTGGCCTGCTGGTGGTGGGTTGTGGGTGGCTGATGGTGGGTAGAGGTGGCGCTGCTGGTGAAGGGTTGTGGGTGGCTGGTGGTGGCTGGAGTGTAGCTGCTGGTGGAGGGTTGTGGGTGGCTGATGGTGGAGGTTGTGGTGGCTGGGTGTAGCTGCTGGTGGAGGGTTGTGGGTGGCTGGGGTGGCTAGAGGGTAGCTGCTGGTGGGAGTTTCGGGGTGACTGGTGGTGGAGGATTGTGGGTGGCTGATGGTGGGTGAGGGGTAGCTGCTGGTGAAGGGTTGTGGGTGGCTGGGTGTAGCTGGTGGTGGGTTGTGGGTGGCTGGGGTGGCTAGAGGTAGCTGCTGGTGGAGGTTTCTTGACTGGTGGTGGAGGATTGTGGGTGGCTGATGGTGGGTGAGGGTAGCTGTTGGTTAGGGTTGTGGGGTTGCTGGGTGTAGCTGCTGGTGGTGGGTTGTGGGTGGCTGGGAGTGGCTAGAGGGTAGCTGCTGGTGGAGGTTTCTGGGTGACTGGTGGTGGAGATTGTGGGTGGATGATGGGGTAGAGGGGTAGCTGCTGGTGAAGGGTTGTGGGTGGCTGGAGTGTAGCTGCTGGTGGTGGGTTTGTGGGTGGCTGATGGTGGGTAGAGGGTAGCTGCTGGTGAGGGTTGTGGGTGGCTGGTGGTGGCTGGAGTGTGCTGCTGGTGGAGGGTTGTGGGTGGCTGATGGTGGAGGTTGTGGGTGGCTGGGTGTAGCTGCTGGTGGAGGGTTGTGGGTGGCTGGGGGTGCTGGGGGTAGCTGCTGGTGGAGGTTTCCGGGTGACTGGTGGTGGAGGATTGTGGGTGGCTGATGGTGGGTAGGGTAGCTGCTGGTGAAGGGTTGTGGGTGGCTGGAGTGTAGCTGCTGGTGGTGGGTTGTGGGTGGCTGGGTGGCTAAGGGTAGCTGCTGGTGGAGGTTTCTGGGTGACTGGTGGTGGAGGATTGTGGGTGGCTGAATTGTGGCTGCTGGTGGAGGGGTTGTGGGTGGCTGGGGGTGCTGGGAGCTGCTGGTGGAGGGAAGTGGGTGGCTGGGTAGCTGCTGGTGGAGGAAGTGGGTGGCTGGTGGTGGCTAGAGGTAGCTGCTGGTGGAAGTGGGTGGCTGGAGTGTAGCTGCTGGTGGAGGTTGTGGGTGGTTTGTGGTGGCTAGGGTTGCTGCTGGTGGAGGGTTGTGGGTGGCAGTGAAGTGTAGCTCCTGGTGGAGTTGTGGATGGCTGGTGGTGGGTAGAGTGTAGCTGCTGGTTGTGTGCTGATGTGGTTAGGGTGTGCTGCTGGCGGAGGGTTGTGGGTGGCTGGAGTGTAGCTGCTGGTGGAGGTTGTGGGTGGCTGGTGGTGGCTAGAGTGTAGCTGCTGGTGGCTGGTTGTCGGTGGCTGCTGTTGTTAGAATGTAGCTGCTGGTGGAGGGTTGTGTGGCTGAGTGTTTTTTTGCGGAGGAATAGCCCACTTGGGCATTGACCCAAGCGAAGGGCCTTAGGGGTAACATTAGAGTAAAATAAAATAGAAAGAAAGGTGTATTAAGCACGGAAACCCAGGCTGGCACTTTGTGAGACAGATTGTATGAGTATGGAAAGACACAAGAAGGCAGAGCATTCCACAGTTTGGCTGTGTGAGGAGAGAAGGTTGTACTATAATGGGTTATTCTAGTGCAGGGTTGCATGTGCCATATGCGGCCCTCTAGTAGCTCTGTTGCGGCCCTCTGTGTTATAAGTAATCTAGACTGTTAAAATATTAAATCAATATGAAATAAAACTGGGACTTGAGGCAATGGGAACAATCTCTACCTTCATTCAGTTTACACGTACAGTTGTTACCAGCTATACTGAAAAGATTATTTGTCTTCCATTTTTGCACTGCATTTTACTGAAAGGTAATTACAATTTCAATTTGACTAACAGTTTGGAGACCACAGTCAGCAGCAGGTCCATAGCTGGATGGGAAGTGAATGTGTCGATCGGAGAGCGAGGCTGTCTAGGTGGGAGCACTGTTGCCGCTAACCAGTTATGTTGATTTTATCTTGGTACATGTATTATGTCTTCCTCAACATATCCACGAGAAACCTATAGAAGTAAACGAGAAAATTATATGGTTCATATTTTAAGAAAATAAGTGATTACACGTACAGCTCCTCCCCGACTTACGACCTACTCGACTTACAGCAACCCGCACTTACGACCTGTCTCAGTTGTACCAAAATTTTGTCAAATTACGTATTTTCAAGTCCCAACGTCGGTACACAGACAAAATTTTCGGTAATTCACTTTAAAATGGCTGGCAAGCTTAAAAGTGAGAGTTTTGTGGTGCTGAGAAGAAAAAGAGACAGCCATTTTAGATTTTCTATGTATTATTTAAGCATTTTCGACTTACGACCATTTCGACTTATGACCTGCATTTGGGTTCCTAACCCCCTCGTAAGTTGGGGAGGAGCTGTATGTGTGTGTGAGCACTTACCTTTAATGTAGTCAGCTGAATGCACACTGGGCCCCCATAATTTTCTATTTACAGGATACATGGAGACTATATTAATTGGATGAAGCAGAGGAGGGTTTATGTACAGGGGAAACTTGCTGGTTGAAGGTATTGGATCATCTTTAGGGAGTGAAGAGGCAGCACCTGTGGGGCGTGAGGAGACAGCAATGGGGACTTCTTAAAATAGATGTCCAAGTTAGACTGCACAGTTTGCTTTTTCTTTTCACTAGAAATTTCCTTGTAGCAAGCAAATGCATCTTGGACCATTCTGTCAACTTTGGCAAAAGGCTCATAATTTTGATCTATTCCGTCAAACATTTGCATCCCCTTATTAATTATAGCAAATGCCTCTGATATTTGCTTCAGTGCATTTTTGTGTGCTTCCAGTTCGATAAGATCCTCGTTACTTAACTCTTCCGCTAAATTTCAACCAACTATTCAACATCTTCATTATCAATTTCTAACTGAAGCTGTTTACCCAACTCCACTATCTTGTTAATACAGTAATCTCAGAAATTACTTCATTTTCATTAAATCCTCTGAAACTGTTCACATATCTTTTCAGTATTTTCTTCCATATTCCATTCATGCACTGCTCTGTAACCTTATCCCATGCTGCAATAATGTTCTTTATACAATTTATACATGTCAAAATGTTGTAGTCCTTCCAAAACTGTCTGAGCGTTTTGCTGCTTCAGTAGCAGCAACAGCCACAGCCTGAGCGAAGGTCGTACTTAAATAATTAGCTTTAAAAGCTGCAATAGCACCTTGATCCATGGGCTGGATGACATAGGTGTTAGGTGGAATGTAGACTATCTTAACAGCAGGGTGCATGTCGTCCAGGTGTGGTGGGTGTCCCGGAGCATTATCCAAAATTAGCAAAATCTTGAATGCAATCCCTTGTTGCAGACAATACTTTTTGGCTCGAGGAATGAAACAATTCATGAACCAATCC
Organism: Homarus americanus; assembly: GCF_018991925.1. Taxonomy (NCBI): domain Eukaryota; kingdom Metazoa; phylum Arthropoda; class Malacostraca; order Decapoda; family Nephropidae; genus Homarus; species Homarus americanus. The sequence goes on along the minus strand of NW_024748502.1, from coordinate 10,845,424 downwards.
TCAAACAGTACTATGGTCATCCAGGCTTTCTTGTTACTGCGATAAAACACTGGCAGTGGTTCTCTGAATGATAGATCATGAACGGCTTTATCTTGAAACCAGCTACATTCCCCCCCAACAGAAGTGTAATTCGGTCCTTGAATGCCTTGAAACCTGGCATTGTTTTTGCCTCTTTGTGGATGAATGTCCGTTCAGGCATGCGCTTCCAGTTTCATCCACATTGAATATTTGCTCAGGCAAATAATTTCCTTACACGATCTAGCTCCTCCTTAAAAGCTTTGGCAGCAACAACATCAGCACTAACTGCCTCTCCACTCACCTTAACATTATGTAAACTGTAGCGGTTCTTAAATCTGTTAAACCACCCATGACTTGCTGTGAAGGTTTGGTCGCACTCATCTCCTGCCTGCTCCTTCAGGCTTTTGAAAAGGCTTCTTGCCTTAGCCTGTAAGTTTAGAAGGCTTAAAGGTACACACTTCTGTATCTGGTCTTCCATCCATATCACCAATAATTTTTCCATCTCGTGAATGGGACCTTGTCTTTTCTTCGTTATTATAGTTACCTTTATAGGTGCTGATCCTTTCACTACCTCACAAATACGTTTCTTGTCCTTCAAAATAGTAGATATGATCGAGTGCGAGAAACCTAGATCGCGTGAAATGGTTGCTACAGTTTTTCCATTTTCATACTGCATTATTATCTTCATTTTCGTCTCAAAAGTAATTGACTGTCTCCTTTTCTTCTGAGCACTACCAGCACTCACTTGTACGCTATCCTAATCTGTGAAAGTTTTGTGTTCGACTGGGCTTATGCTGATATTGCAGGAGTCGTAGACCCTCAGCAATTTGGCAATATGAAAACTTCCTCCACCACTCACTGTCTTGTCAGCTTTCTCGATTACATATACCGCCATCTCGAGAAACGAAAAGCGTCTGTAGCTGTCGCCTTCATTGATTTCACTAAAGCATTCGACCTAGTCGACCACAATATAATCAACAAAGCTATTGACCTCGGGCTTCGGAGAAGTCTTATACCATGGCTTACAGACTTCCTCAGTGACCGACGCCAAGCTGTACGCTTCCGAGGGGCTGTCTCCACCTTTCAGTCACTCACCTGTGGCGTCCCCCAAGGCACCAAGATGGGACCACTCTGCTTCCTTATGCTCATCAATGATGCCCTAAGAGAAATCCCCGCTCGCTGGAAATATGTCGATGACTCCACCATTGGGATCAGCGTCAACAATTCTGCTCCCGACTATACCGCCCTTCAGGATTTATTGAACAGTCTCCAAAACTGGGCCACCAACAACCATGTCACCATCAACCATACCAAGACCATGGTTATGCACATCAACCTCTCCTCCGACATTGTCCCACCTCCTTCCATTACTTTAGGTCCAAACACACTCCAGGTTGTAGATTCCACGAAGCTCCTCGGCGTCACCATAGACAACAAACTAAATTGGAAACCACACGTCAGTGAAGTTGTCAAATCCTCCAGTTTCCGTCTCCACCTCCTCCGCCGACTCAAGTCCCTCGGAGTTCCTGCACCCGAGCTCCTCAGTGTTTACTCAACATTCATACTTCCCAAGCTCACCTATGCCTCCCCTACCTGGTCTTCCTCCCTAAATGCCTACAACGTAAACACCTAGAAAAAGTGCAAAAGAGGGGCATGCAAGATTATTCTCTCCCCTTCCTACTCCACATATCAAGAAGCGCTCAACACACTGACCCTTTCGACTCTCACTGACCATCACCATGACCTCATCTGCAAATTTGGTAAGAAGCTTCTACACCATCCTCGACACCGGCTCCTACTACCACCTGAGATCCCTAGCCCGAGAATTGCTGTTCGACACCACAACCGCATCCAGCCCATACGTGCACGAACTGATCGTTATAAGAACAGCCCAGTCCCAACCATTGTAAAAATTATCAATAACTTGTAATAAACCAGTGTATTCACTCCCAGTAAATACTACTTCTTGCACTGTCACTATGTTGAAATGCACTGTAGTTTGAGCTTTTCCCCATCTAGTTATTATATATCTTATTTGTATCACTTATGTTACTTGTATATTATTTGTAATTCGAAACCCATTCCCCAAATATGTAATTGTATATTTTCAGCATTCTGGCTGCCAAGCTCTTTCAATAAACCGTTAATTATTATTATTATTATTATTATTATTATTATTATTATTATCCAGTCATTCTAAAGTGAATTAGATACGAAAATAATGTCAGTACACAGCGTGATCACTATCGTTAACAACGACAGCCAAACACTAACTAAGCGCTCTATGGCATGGGTGCTGCAGCCACGAGGCGACCCAGCCCACAGGACGCTCTTTTACGGGACGGAAACATTTCGGTCAAGAAATACGGGCGTCATTTGAAAAATTTTTGGTACCGACTGCGGCGGTCATATGTGTGGGTGGTCGTACCGACCGAGGCAGGTCGTAAGTGCGGGTGGGCTGTAGGGGGGCTGAGAGACCTGGGTGATGCAATGTTTTGCCAAAAAACCCTGCACGAGACGTGAAGAATGGGCAGGCGCGTTGTCATGATGAAGCTGCCAGTCAACACTTTCCCACAGCTGCGGTTGTTGTCTTCTTACCACATCCCTCAGCCGGCGAAGAACTTCGATGTAGTACTCCTTCGTTATTGTTTGGCCTGGAAGAGCGTACTCGTGGTGGACGACACCTTCATGATCAAAAAACACCGTCAACATGGCCTTGACGTTGCTCCGACTTTGCCGTGCCTACTTCGGACGTGGAGATGCAGGCGACTTCCATTGGGACGACTGGGCTTTTGTTTCAGGGTCATAGTCGTAGACCCACGACTCATCTCCGGTTATGACCTGTTTGAGGAAATGTCGGTCATTGTTAGTGGTTTGAAGCAAGTCCTTTGCAACCTCTGCATGAAATTCCTTCTGCTCTTGTGACAGGAGCCGCGGAACGAATTTTGCCGCCACGCGTTTCATGCCAAGATCCTGCGTCAAAAACTCTGAAACAATCGTCCCTGGAATCCCTAGATCATCTTCTAATTCTCGCACTGTCAATCGCCGATTTTCATTGATTGCAACCTGCACACGTTCAACATTTTCGGGTGTTCTGCTTGTTGAAGGCCTTCCAGAACGTGGATCACTTTCAACGGATTCTCGGCCATCTTTGAAGCGTTTGTACCACAATTTTATCTGGGCTTCAATCATTGAATCATCCCCGAAAGCCTTCTTAATCATTCGAATAGTTTCCGCGGACGAATGTTCAAGTTTGTAACAAAACTTGATGCAGATTTGCTGATCTACTCGCTCGGTCATTGTGAGTGCTACGGTCACTCAGTACTCACGCTCACTGAACGGCGTCTGCCGGGCAACTGAGTTGTCCCATGGGAGTGTGGCTGTTCACGCATGTGCAGTACGGTCCTCTCTGAGTGGCTGCCAAGTTACATCAAGGCCACGCGACCAGTTCTCACAATATTCACAGTGGCTGGATACTTTCCGGACAGACCTCGTATATGCTAATCTGGCCCATAAGCCATGCTCTTCGTTTACAGCTACAAATAGCTGATCGGTTCCCCTGAACGTTTTACCTGTCCCCGGACTGTGCGTATTTATATGAAACTTTTATAATAAATATTTAAAATTTTCTAACCTCCTCTCTGAAGTGCTTATGCCTTGAAATAATTTGTTTTTTGATAGTCAAGATATTTAACATTATTTTAGATAATAACAGTTCTGCTTACTAATTGTGAACACATTTAGTTTGAATTTTCTAATAACCAATCAGCTGTTAGTATAGAAGAGGGGTGTGGGGTCAGGTTAGCGTGGAAAGAATATAGCTATATGTAAATAAGTTCTGTTCCCTCATGAGCTACATGTTGTCTCGTGTTTTGTTTTTTCTGTAGAATATTTAATAATGAATACAATAATGTATAGTACTGTACTGTGATATCCTTTGTAAAACTTTCTATTATTGCACAAATCACAAATTTTTTCTGAGTGACAAGAAGAGTACTGAGGGTATTTTCACTTTCAGGTGGATATAATTGTAGTTGGAAAGGTAGATATTTACTGTGAGTGATGTAGGTTTATCTGTATATTGCAGGCACAAGAGACAGTGGCAGGGTTTGCTCCAGGGGCACGACACAAATTTCTTACTTTCGATCCGGACTTTACACTGCCTGAGATGTACTTGCACAGACCACCACCCCGTGTAAGGCTTTCATTGTTTACAAAGAGTGATGCTCATAGTTCCCTCTATCATATAATTATATATCATATGTAATACTGTTGCCTTAAATAAGCTAAGAAACATGTTCATAATATTTAAAGAAATATATGTACAGATAGTTTAAATTTTGTGTCTTAAGCAGGGCCGAATTAAAGGCAGGGCAAACAGGGCAGTTGCTCAGGTCGTCAAGGTACCCAGGGCTCCCAAGATGTTAAAAAGTATAAAAATTTTGATAAAAAAAGAAAAAAGAATAAATATTGTATACTAAAACATGAAAATGAAAATAGATCCATTTTGTAAAAATAAATAGGTTACAACTTGATCAAATCTAGACGCAGTGGTTCCCGACCTCTTCTGTATTACGATCCCTTTCAGCATCTTGAAAGATACGGTGACCCCACGCAAAAATATAATACCAACTCTAATTCATAAGTATATAATGAAGTTAGAAAATTGTTTCTTCAAAGATTTTTTTAATTGAACTTACAAGAGAATGTTGAGCTTGATATTGTTAACAAATTTGCAAAACGATATTGTAAAAATATTGGCACTCAAACTTAAAATAGAATAAAACATTGCTTTGACATGGCGCTAATATTCTTAATGAGATTGCTGGTACTGTACTGTTTTCCCTTACTAACTCTACATTCTGTGGTGATGTTTTGGATACTACTCAACAAAGATCAGCTGTAGGGTTTTTTGGCTGTTGCAATTAGCAAGGCAGCAGTGTAGAGTATGATGTCATCAGTGCAGCTTTGCTTTGACTCTGGAAAGACCCGCCACTGTCAAGACGAGATTTTTTTTCTTCAATTTTTCAACCTCAAATTTAAAATTTTGGGGGCTTCCTTTCGTGAATTTTGGAAGTTTTTACTGCAAAAGACACCAGCTTATTGGGTTTCATTGACTCGTCTGACAATACTTTGCTACAAACCACACACTGGGGTTTTCTATGCCTGCTGACATGATGAAGGTAAAGCCAAAGTTGAAATAGTCCTCCATATTCTTTTGTTTGCTGCCATGGCTGTTTTTCTTGTAACAGCCTACAATAAAACAAAATGTACACATTATTTCCTTTTCAAAAGTACATCTGTACTTTTGGACACCGAATTTCCTGGTACCGGTACACATATTTTCAAATGGTTTTGACTTACGGATAAAACACTTCGAAATATTTCAACAGGTACAAATAACGAATGCGTGTATTTCACTAGTCAAAGCTCACTGTTACTACATATGCTAAACTGCCTAATTTTATTCACCTACAAAAATGAAACACACTGTCATTTATAGTGTACTGTACAACATAATCCTACTTTAATGTGAAGGTGAACATAGCACAATAATTTACAAATTAAGGGAGACAAAAGGCGCATTCCTCTCACCGCCTCTGACGACAGCGGCCCGAGTACTAACGGAACAAATTCATTGTGATAAGGCAGAGTCAAAATATTCTTAAGTGTAGGAATTTGCCTGGTTTGAGTAGAATGAAAGGATTTTTTAGCCCTTTTAAAACAATGATCAACAAACAATGAAGGGTACCCAAGTTTTTGTACAATGGAACGAATGTGTTTCAGTTCTTCATCAATAAATTCAGGGTCACAAATACGCAAACATCTTAAAAACATAGCAGAAAAAACTGACATTTTGGTAGATTCCAGGTGACTCGATAAAAAATGTATGAAACTGTCTCCCTGTGTAGGCTTTCTGTACACCTTAAATTTAGAGTTATGACCATTTCTAATGATAAGCATATCAAGAAATGGAAGGGATCCATTTATTTCTCTTTCAATTTTGAATGTAATACTTGGGACAAGCTTTATGATCTTGTCCCAAGTAATACATACATACATACATACATACATACATACATACATACATACATACATACATATATAGTTAACCACGCAAAACCAGACTATACTGCGTGTATTAATATGTATGTACTTACATATATATATACACACAGTATAGTCTGGTTTTACGCGGTTAATTAAACCCACGGAGGTTTGCGTATAAAGCGGAATGCGTAAATAAAATAACAGAACCTATGGGATTAATTGAAATAGAGACTGGGCTGACCTCCAGACTACCATTTTTTGGGGGGCTATCGCCGACACAATACTGTACATTGTAGTAAAATTAACATCTTAATTTTATGATGGTATGCACACACAATTAATATACTGTATAAGAGAAATATCCATAATATTAGGTTTTTTAACACTTACGTTAGTAGAAGAGATGGCTGGGCACATGGGGATGGGGGGGTTGGTTCCGAGGCAGAGGGCAGATTATTGGCTCTCACCTGTATCACCTGTTTATCCACCACAGAGGCTAGCAGGGCCTCCTCGTCAAACCCCTCGAAGTTCATATCCTTACTATCACTGACTGAGCTGGCTGTGGTGGTTGGCGGGTGAAGAACTCGGTGATGCTTTGTTGACGGCTAGCATTGATGTGGTCGTGATACAGCTGAACATAGGGCTCCAGGAATTGCAACAGAAGGTTATTTGACACTTCATAGCAATGATTGTCTGTGTCTTTGGCAAGGATGAGCTTCATTCTCTCAGCTAACTTGATGACATCCTTCACATCAGCATGTGTTAGTTTCTACTCTTGTTGTTCTGTAACACCTGGCTGCACACTGATGTCATCATCTTCCAACATCTCGTCCGCAGTCACCTCAGGTTGCCTGATTACCTCCAGGATTTTGTCGTTGGTGGTCTCGGAGAAGCCTGCAGCTCTAACACTTTGTGCAGCCTCTCTTGCATTCTCCAATGCCACAGCAACAGACTGAGCCTCGCCAGCCACCGCTTGCCTCTGCCTCCCACCTGGGATACCCTCCAACACATGCTGCCACAAGTGCCGAATCGTTGCCACAGATAGCTGCCCCCATGCCTCCACCAAGATATCAACAGCGTTCTTCACGTTAAACAGCTTTCAGAACTGCTTGACCCGCACTTCATGGTCCGCCAAATCTTGTTCGTGTTCCCCGTCCTCGCTATCGGTGCCACTCTCTAGGTTCTGCAGTTTATCCTTGGTGTTAGTGAAGTCGTCCAGGAGCCGAAACTTCTTGGTGGAGAAAGCAGCCTTCATGTTGCAAATCAACTCCTGATCCATGGGCTGGATTAACGACGTAGTGTTAGCGGGAAGGAAGACCACTTTTACGTTGGGGTGACGATCCAGCAAAAAAGGCGAGTGTCCTGGTGCGTTGTCGAGGAGCAACAAAATGTTGAATGGCACATTATTTTTCACGCAGAATTTCTTGAGATCAGGAACGAGACAGTTGTCAAACCAGGAGAGGGACAGACCAGAGTACATCTACGCCTTCCCTGAGGTTAGCCAGTGGACACTTAACTTGCTCATGTCCATATTCTTGTAGGCATGCAGCTTGCAGGCTTTGTGGATCACAGACAACTTCAGCTTAGCAGTGCCAGAGGCATTGGTGGTGAACAGTACGGTGATGCGCTCCTTCTGCATTTTGCATCCCCGACACTTGCTAGTAGACTTGACTACGAAGGTCTTGGATGTCAATTTCTTCCTGTACAACCTTAATTCATCCATATTGAACACTTGGTCGTCGGTGTACTGGCCTTCCTCCATAATTTCCTGTCAAAATGGGGGAAAATTCCTGGCGGCAGCCCGGTCGGCACTTGCTCCTTCTCCGACTATTTCTATATTTGTGATCTTGTTGCGTCGATTAAAACCTTGCAGCCACTCAGCGGAAGCACTGAAGGGCTTGGGCTCCGCAGCCCCCATATTTCTTGCCACTGCTGTGTAGAGTTCTCGGGCGTAGTCCTGCAGTGCCCGAGTGTCGACCGCCATGTTCCTTCTTGACTGATGAATAATGTAGCTTACCAACAATCCCTCGGTCTTCAGCAGCACCTTATTGTGGCAATATTTCACCAGCGAGGCACCTACAGGCTTGGTAATGTTCATGTGTTTATTGATTTTGCCAGCATCCTTCTTGATAGTGCGGATCATCGATTCATTCACTCCATATTGTCTGGCCAGATCTACCTGTCTCGTGCCTTTTTCTAACTCCTGGACGATCTTGTACTTTACCTCATAGCTTAAGGTGCATTGCACCTATATATATATATATATATATATATATATATATATATATATATATATATATATATATATATATATATATATATATATATATATATATATATATATATATATATATATATATATATATATATATATATATATATATATATATATATATATATATATATATATATATATATATATATATATATATATATATATATATATATATATATATATATATATATATATATATATATATACATACATACAGTTGTACCCCACATATCGTGGTCAATAGAACCCAGAGGGTCCCGTGTTAAAGTGAAATCAGCGTTAAGTGAACAACAGAACATATGGGATTAATTCCAATAGAAACCGGCCCGACCCCAAACTCCACTTTTTGAAGGCACATACCTATGTAGTAAAAATAACATCTTAATTTTATGATGGTACATGCACACAATTTCTTAAGAGAAATAGAGAAATACAGTCGCCTAAGTTAATGTCCATTCAAATAATGGACTCAACTCCTCCCCTCTCACCTCCACTGCCGACTCTTCCCTCTCTGGGAGAAATTTTTGGGAAAACCACTAAATTTTAATAAATAATACCTCAAACTAAAGTTAGAGATAATACAATTGATATTGCTGATTCCTTGTAAGACCAGGAATATTTTGAATATAAATGTCATATATTTGCACAAAAGATAACATAGTTACCTAGAAAAATTTTATCAAAATTTGTATGTTTAATAAAATATATGATGTTTATATTCAAAATAATCACCAAATATAAAAATTCCAGCAATGTAAATTATATTCTGACCGGGTAATTTGTATGAATTTTATGAGCTAAAACAAATATCTTCAGTTAATAAAAAAAATAATCTTCAGGACACTATCTGTCAATCAAAGTACCCACCTTGCCTCCCTTTCCAACCACGCGGTCAGTCCCAACCTCCCCACACAATCCTCCCCTTCAAGAGTTTTTTAACATTTAGTATTAGATAATACCTCAGATTAAAGTTAGGATAATATAATTGACATTGCTGGATTCTTGTAAGACCAGGAATATTTTGAATATAAATGTCATATATTTTGCACAAAAGATAACATATAGTTACTCTGAGAAAAATTTTTATCTAAATTTGTATGTCTAATGCAAAATATATGATGTTTATATTCAAAATGATCATCAAATTATAATTTCGCAATGTAAATTATATTCTGACCGGGTAATTTGTATGAATTTTATGAGCTAAAACAAATATCTTCAGTTAATAAAAAAATATATATATTCTTCACTGGGTAACAGATGGTCAGTCGTCCCTCCTCCCCCCCACCCCACTCCCGTCCCAAGGAGATGTGTGGAAACCAGAATAACCTTTTTGTAATAAATAATACCTCAAACTAAGTTAGGATAATATAATTGACATGCTGGATTCCTTGTAGGACCAGGAATATTTTGAATATAAATGTCATATATTTTGCACAAAAGATAACATAGTTACTCTAAGAAAAATTTTATCTAAAATTTGTATGTCTAATAAAATATATGATGTTTATATTCAAAATAATCCCAAATTATAAGAATTGCAATGTAAATTATATTCTGACCGGGCAATTTGTATGAATTTTATGAGCTAAAACAGGCAGTCAGGCAGGGTGGCGGGTGGGGCAAATCTGAAAATAGCGTCTGGAGGCGGACACTCACCGCGTATATGTGGAAAAAATCCGTGTTAGTGAAAGTTCAGCTCTGGCGAGCACATATTATATGATAAAAGCGTTAAGTGAAACACGTTAAGTAATACTGTATATATATATATATATATATATATATATATATATATATATATATATATATATATATATATATATATATATATATATATATATATATATATATATATATATATATATATATATATATATATATATATATATATATATATATATATAGTCGCCACCGCCACCTGCCTGACTACTACTCATACAGAGATATACAAATTAAACAAATATAATTTTCATTGCTGGATTCTTACAATATAATGATCATTTTGAATATAAACATCATAGATTTTGCATTAGACATACAAATTTTAGATATAATATTCTCTGAGTAAATATGTTTATTTTTAAAATATATTAGTTTGAAATACTAAAATGGTTTTTCCCATCTGGTAGAGGTTGGTGAAGTGAGACATTATATCGGCTTATAAGACGGAATTTGAACATTAAAAATCTGCCCAAAATTAGGGGTGGGTCTTAGCACAAGTATAAAATTTTTACTTCTTAAATATTGCGTGTCAAGAGTGGTGATGGAAACATGGTAAACCACTCACAAAGTCCTACAGGGAAAGTGACCTTGACTGTGATGCTATGGCTATTTTAGCATCCTTTGTTTGGTTGGTCAGTAATGCATATCTGTATATTAACTGGTCATAATACTTATCTCCTATAAATAATTAATTTAAAATTTATTTTTTACAAAGATATTCAGTAAATGACTACGTTAATTCTTGAAACTACCGACAGTAGTAAATTTAGGATATAAATGAACAGAGAATCACGTCATGGATTCGGAGTTTGGTCTAATGATCACCTACCAGTTATAATGGTGCGCCTCCTTTTCTGGAAACAAGTACAGTATTACCCGCCTAGCGCGGTTTCATTAGCGCGTTACTGTGATCCTGCCAGAGACTGAACTTTCATAGCGGGTTTCACATATATCCGGTGAGTGTCAGCTCGGACCTATTTTTAGATTTGCCACCGCCACCCTGCCTGACTGCCTGTTTGCTCATAAAATTCATACAAATTACCGCGAGAATATAATTTACATTGCTGGAATTCTTACAATGTGATGATCATTTTGAATAAACATCATATATTTTGCATTAGACATACAAATTTAGATAAAATGTTTACTCTGAGTAAATATGTATTTTTTGTGCAAAATATGTGACATTTTATTCAAAATATTCCTGGTCTTACAAGATCCAGCAATGTCAATTATATTATCCTAACTTTAGTTTGAGGTATTATTTATTATAAAAGTTAAATATTCTGGTTTCCATCTCCTTGGGACGGTTGGTGGGGGTGAGAGGGAGGACCGACCGACCATCTGTTACCCTGTGAAGAATATTTTTTTTATTAACTGAAGATATTTGTTTTAGCTCATAAAATTCATACAAATTACCGTCAGAATATAATTTACATTGCTGGAATTCTTATAATTTGATGATCATTTGAATATAAACATCATAGATTTTGCATTAGACATACAAATTTTAGATAAAATGTTTACTCTGAGTAAATATGTTGTAGTGGACTTCTCCCTACAACTGCGTATCCGCATTCAATGTCACCGTATCCTAGCAACCCAGACAAAAAAGACCGGCGACTTCTCGGGTTTTCCCAACATGACTCATAGCGGCTGCTGGGTATATAGCTCTGTCTCTCCATTGAGATTCATTCTAGCCTCTCTTCCTGAACAAGCAACACCTCCTCCTCCGCGCTGCCTGGCGGTCCTCGCTCCGCCAGCGAGCATGGTGACCCACCAGCTGTCCTTCTCTGAGCCTCCTCACAACCAGCTTTCTCATTCTGCCCATCTTCCTGAACAAGCAACATCTCCTCCAGCAAGCTCACGCTGTCAGCATTCATTCAACCAGGAGGCAGCAACAGCAACATCTTCTCTACTTGAAGCTCCTGCACATCTACCTCCTTCAACAAGCTACTCACGAGCGTCTCTACTGAGCAGCCCCTCACCACCGGCACCTCCAGCACAGACTGTCTATCATATAACTTATATTATAAAAGCCACATTAAGTTTCCATCCATCCTGAGTGCTAGACAACATATCTCGATACTCCTACAATGTTCTCTTTTGTGCAAAATATATGACATTTATATTCAAAATATTCCTGGTGCTTCGGAATCCAGCAATGTCAATTATATTATCCTAACTTTAATCTGAGGTATTATTTAATACAAAATAAAATTTAGTTTTTCACCCAACATCTCTTGAAGGAGGATTGGTGGGGGTGGAGAGTTGGGACTGACCAGCGGTTGGAAGAGGGAGGCAGGTTGGAGTACTGATTGACAGATAGTGTAGTGAAGAATATTTTTTTATTAACTGAATATTTGTTTTAGCTCATAAAATTCATACAAATTACCCGGCCAGAATATAATTTACATTGCTGGAATTCTTACAATTTGATGATCATTTGAATATAATCATCATATATTTTGCATTGGACATACAAATTTTAGATAAAATGTTTACTCTGAGTAAATATGTTCTCTTTTTGTGCAAAATATCGACATTTATATTCAAATTATTCCTAGTCTTACAAGAATCCAGCAATGTTAATTGTATTATCTAACTTTAGTTGGAGGTATTATTTATTAAAATTTGGTGGTTTTCCCCAAAAACTTCTCAGAGGAAAGAGCCAGCAGTGTAGTTGAGAGGGGGAGGGAGTTGAGTCCATTATTTGAATGGACATTAACTGGCGACGTATTCTTCTATAAGTATTAATTGTGTGCATGTACCATCATAAAATTAAGATGTTATTTTACTACAACATAGTTATGTGTCATCAAAAAGTTGAGTTTTGGGGTCGGGCCGTTTCTATTGGAATTAATCCCATATGTTCTGTTGTTCATTGCGGTTTCCTTAACACGGTACCCTCTGGGTTTTATTGACCTCGTTAAGTAGGGTACAACTGTACATAAATTAAAGAAAATAC